>NW_006159847.1:669903-676312 GCF_000334495.1 Tupaia belangeri chinensis
CTACCACTAGATTTTTTTTTTTTTTTTGAGAGGTTTTTGCTATAGGGCACGTGCGCTCGCCAGACAGAGAGAAACAGAGAGACAGAAAGTGAGAAATCACCCCCCGGGGGGATGGTCACGCCGCAATCCCTTCTCCTCCATTCTCCTCTAGGGATCCTGGGCACGCACGCACACACACTTGGCATGAGTTTAAGCCACCGGGTCTGGGACGCAAACTGCGGGTCGACTACGTGGGAGTCCAGCGACATAGCCATTACGCTAACTGCTGGTTCTGCTATCACTAGATTTTGAGGATATGTTTATGTTTTATTTTCAACTGGATGAAGCCCTGTTGCAGGTACCCAGATGGATAGTGCTAGGTGCAGTTCTGCTTTTAGCCTGAGAGCAGATGTAGCGCTGGGTATGAGTCTTTTTCCCCAAGGTCCTGCCTCTGAACACCCTATGGCAACTATTCTGCCATGGACGATTCCCCACTGCTGGCTTTCTATTGGGGCTTTCAATAATAGGCATTTACTTTAGCATTCAAATACTTCTAATCCTCCCTGCCCCAGGAATTGAAGTTAGCCCCTCAATTCATTTATACAGCCTCTGTATGTTTAATAACTGAGGAATAAGTGCGTTCATTCCCTGTATGCACATTCTTTACCCAGTTGTCCTAGGGGAATTTGAGTTGATGATTCTCTTGTGTCCATGATCATTTGAAGACTTCATTTCTGAGACTGGAAGCAGGGAGCTTAGTTCTCTGTCCCACTCTACAAGATAGCATGTGAAAAAACTGTGAAGCAGGATACTAAGGAGAAGAAACCTGAAGCCAAGAAGGCTGATGGCAGTGGCAAGGTTAAAAAAGGTGACCTCAAGGCTAAAAAGTTCAAGAAGGGGAAGCGCCATTGCAGCCGAAACCCCATTGTAGTCCGGGGCATCGGCAGATACTCCCTTTCTGCCATGTATTCCAGGAAGGCCATGTACAAGAGGAAATACTCAACCACTAAATCCAGGATCAAAAAGAAAAAGGAGAAGGTTCTTGTGACTGTCACAAATCCAGTTGGTGGAGACAAGAACAGTGGTACCCGGGTGGTTAAACTGCGCAAAATGCCTAGGTATTATCCTACTGAAGAAGATGTGCCTTGAAAGCTGTTGAGCCACAGTAAAAAACCCTTCAGTCAGCATGTGAGAGAGTTGTGAGCTAGCATCACTCCTGGGACCATTCTGATCATCCTCACTGGACGCCACAGAGGATAGAGAGTGGTTTCCCTGAAGCAGCTGAGCAGTGCCTTGCTACTTGGAACTGGACCGCTGGTTCTCAATCGAGTTCCACTGCGTAGAACACACCAGAAAATTGTCATTGCCACCTCCACGAAAATTGATGTTAGCAAAGTAAAAATCCCAAAACACCTTACTGATGCTTACTTCAAGAAAAAGAAACTGCGGAAGCCCAGACACCAAGAAGGTGAGATCTTCGACACAGAGAAGGAGAAAGATGAGATTTCAGAGCAGCGCAAGATTGATCAGAAAGCTGTGGACTCACAGATTTTACCAAAAATCAAAGCTGTTCCTCAGCTCCAGGGCTACCTGTTATTCATGTTTGAACTTACGAATGGAGTTTATCCTCACAAATTGGTGTTCTAAATGTTTTGCCAAGAACCTAATTAAATAACTGATTATATAAAAAAAATACTTCATTCCCTTTACTATTAGGCAAGAAACATAATGTGTCATTGTTTCTGATGACATTTCTTTTATATTTTCATTTCACTGAATATAAAAGACATTTTCAAAAAATAAAGAATATGTTTTCAGTGTCGTACAGTCGTAACACATCCATAGCCGGTGAGGCTAATTAATCTTTTCATTCTATAGATTCAAATTCCAGCTTTTTATATACAATATCTGTCTCTATTTTATGTTTTTATTAGGCCCATAAGGCCTCCTAGAAGATGCCTTTAATGCCCCTCAAGTATCCAATGCCCTTATCATTTCCTCAGGTAGTGTTTCTTTGCCTATGGGCTTTCTTCTTCATTGGTAGCCTACGTTTGTCTGTTGTATGGCATGCTCAAAGGACAGAGGAAGTAATGTTCCAGGGAGCAGCCCTCAAACAATGACCTATGAGAGCTGGTACACAATTATCTCTTCTCTCTCTCCCTCCTTGCAGAACTCGGAGGTATGTGTTTTCCAAGGCTTCCAAGTGTCGCTTTGAGGATCAAACTTTAGTCACCTGCAGAGGCAGCTGGCTGAATAGTACAACCCTTTTCTAGTTGCTTTCCCTTCCAAGTTTCACATTCCCATTCCCTTATAGGTGTTCCTTTCACCCTTTAAATGAACCACGTGCCCTGAATTGTTTCAGTTTGCTGATGTTGAAAAGCCAGGGTCAGATATCAGTCATTCTTCTATTTAGTTCATTTCAATGTCTTTCATTTTTCTACATGATTTTTATTTAATACACATCTTATTTTAATAACGTCTTCATTTTTGTGGCCAACAAGTCCAGTAACATTTATTCTGTTCTCCTTTATCTTTGTATGTCATACCAACCGTTTTCCATTATTGGCATTTTAAAATGTATGCTTCTGTAGTGTTACTCTCTTTGTGGATTTTGTTTTGATTCTCCTTAGGCAGCATTTTTCTACCCACAATAATTTGTAAATTTTTTTTTTTATATATATCCTTCTTTGAGCTTATTTTGCTTTGTTAGAATACTGGAGTTGAAATCTTTTTAGTTTTCTTTCTTTCTTCCTTTCTTTCCTTCTTCTTTTTTTTTTTTTTTTTTTTTTTTTTTTTTTTTTGGTTAAAATATATTTTAAAAACATAAAAAAAAGAGAATGGAGGAGAAGGGATTGTGGCATGGCCATCCTCTTAGGGAGTCGATGTTTTTTTTTTTTTTTTTTTTTTTTTCTTTTTTTCCCTTTTTTTTTTTTTTTTTTTTTTTTTTTTTTTTTTCATTCGGCTAACATAGACTTGAAAGACATGCCCATCATAATGATAAAGGAGCTACAAAAAAGTGAAGTTGGTAATTGACTATCTTTCGAGCTCACTACTTCTGCTACCCAGCCTGCTGCTCTGTAGGAAAGAAATAATTTGGTCTTTTCCCTTTCCAACACACCACAGTAAGCTCATGCTGCTGAGTGTTTGTCTTGAGGGGCATGGTGGTGTCCTCATAAAATTCAATAGTGTATCATCGTTCCTTAGCTCAGAACCTGTCCCTTCCTGGAGATTTTTTGGATGAGACCCATAGGAACTATAACCTGTTGGCTAATGGCTGTACCAAGGTTACAAAAAAAGTATGTAAGTACTAAGCAGAACAGCAAAGTTTACACATAAAATATATGCAAGTGTTGTGGAGCCTCGGCGCAGAATTCATTAAAGAATAAAGACACAAGATAAGATTTTGCTCTGTATTTCTTTTGAAGACCAGGATTCTCTCTATATGTGGTGTAGGGGTGAAAAGATAATGTTTTCACTCTTTGCAGGACTCGGCTAAGACACCTATAGTAAAAGATAGATTAAAAAAAAGAAAAACATATACATTTATTTAATACAATTCTTATATGACATGAAAGATTCAAGGATGAAGATCCAATAAAGCAGAGAAGACTGTATTTTCATTCTTAAATCTGATGAAGAATGAACTGCCATGTTAGGAGTATAATTGGAAAAAGGAATGTAACTTAATGGTAATAAACTGAGGAGGATTTAGCAAGAATTATTGGTTTAGACTCTTCTCTGCGTCCCTATGTTTTCACTTCATCCCTCCCTCTCATTTCATTCCTAGAAAGGAGGCTCTTTCTAGGATGAGGGTCTTATGAGCTATTTTAGAAGGTCCAAGAACTAGCTTATGCCCTGTTTCAGGGAGAAGAGCAGGAAAAGATCAGAGACTTTCTGCTTCTCTTGTTTTCTCAAATGCCAAGGTGCCATATTTCAGGGTGGTGTGATCTCATGAGTGATCAGTACGGAACTCAAAGCTGATTAATGAAAGCAACAAAGGCCAGTTGCCCAGGGGGTACCAATCTAAATGGGGCCAACATATCATTTGGTTGTAAAAATGAGGCAGTGATCATTTGACTATGGTAAAGCAGATAACTAGTTTATGTCTTTATAAGGAAATAAAGTACTAGGTACTTTCCCAAGTACCTGCATCTCCATTTGGTTCTGTTGTCTTCTGACACATATTTTGTTCTAGTATATGCTACCACTGGTCCTACCTCTTAAAGCCCCCCTAAATGATTAATAGAAAGGGGTAGATAGAACAGAAATTCTAAATTAATAATACTATCAAGATCACTTTTTATCATTTTCCTTTATGGAAAATATAATATTATTAAAGTAAATTCATCAGTCCTTCTTTTATCAAGAACTCAAAAGTTCTTCCTGCTGTGACTAAAATTAATATTAGAAATTGCTAAAAAGAGAACTACTAACAAATTAAAATTTACCAGAAAGTTTAACTATTCTCTATATTTTCTAGTGCATTTAGAAC
Organism: Tupaia belangeri chinensis; assembly: GCF_000334495.1. Taxonomy (NCBI): domain Eukaryota; kingdom Metazoa; phylum Chordata; class Mammalia; order Scandentia; family Tupaiidae; genus Tupaia; species Tupaia belangeri. The sequence goes on from NW_006159847.1 coordinate 674,375, forward strand.
TTTCTTTAAATACATAAGTACTGAGAAAGTATAGCAGAGTTTAAAAATATGTATTGGTGCTTAATAAAGATTGAAGTATTTAATGTCTTTAGAGTTGAGAGTAGAACATCCTAGAATGAATATTTGTTTTTCTATGCTAACTGAAGAGCTTATGAATTTGGAATAGTAGCAATAGTTGAGGTAAAATACAAATAAAATGGTTAATCATCCTCTTCTGATTTGTGGGCTGAGAATCACTAATCAGACAGTTGTCAGTGATCTTGTAATTATCTGGTCTGTGGTGTTCAGATCGGGGTGATGAGTATGACGTGATCATTAAGAAAGATCACACCAAAGATAATAATAATAGCTGTCAAAAAACAACTATGTTAAACATCTAAGATTACACATTCTCTGCCACTTTCTGATGAAGTTTCTGAACACATGGAGAGTGGTTCCACATTTCTGTTATCATCTAAATTCTAATAGCATAATGTACTTGCTATTTTCATGTGAAATGTTTGGTGAAGCTTTTTTGATATTTTATCTTTTTATTTTTGCCCTGTTTTCCTTTTAGCCTTTGATCTCCATTCTCTTCCATGTAATTTCATTTCTTTTTCATTTAAATTGGCTTGCAAAGGAAAGACCATTAAGATATGCTGTGTAGCTGTCAATCTGCGGACCCAGAAAGTTCCTAAATGATAACAGTTGATTCAGCATACTAGCTTGCTGGTGCTCTCTGCATGGCAGAGATGTCAGCATGTTGTTTCCAAGCCCAACTTCCACATGCAAAGAGTAACAGAGCATGTCCCTCACTCTTTATCTTCCTCAGGAGAGCAACCAAGTGGCATAATCAATTCTTCCAGTCTTTGTATTTCACCTGATGTTTACTTTATGCATTGCTTTGAGATTTGCCCTTATGTTACCACTTTAAAATCTATGTGCTGTTTCTTTCATATTTTATAAAAAAAGAAAACGATCTTAGTGCAAGGTCATGTTGGATTTCATTAAACACTCACATTATTTTTCTTTTCTCAGCATCCACAAACCAGTAAGAAGTTGTCCTAATTACTGAAAGATTGTCAGGCTTTAGATATACGAGAAATAACCTTCTTTGCACCAGGTGCTAAGGGAATTGGAACTGCGCAGATGGTTTTGACGTGGTAACTTTGCTGGTCACTGACATCTATTATGGTACCTAAGAGATTAAGCATAAGCATGACATCTTTTTGTGCTATGAATATCAAAATCAAGAAAGGGCAAATTTGGTATTTAATTGACAAAATAACTCTATGATGTTTTAGAGAAATCAAAGAGAAAAATTAATGTTAAGACTTTCATAAATGACCAGCCTGGTTTTTTCCTTGCATTTGCTGTGTATGTTTCCTAAGTCACTTAACTGACAAGATTGGGATGCCATTTCTGGATGTTAAAGGTTACATTAGGGAACTTCAGGATTTTTTTTTTTTTGTATTGCTATTTTTTTTAGTAGTCAATATCAGCTACCTGGAGAAATGGCTACTAGTAGGCCATTGCTTCTTTCTTGGTGACATTTGCTCAATAATTTTTTTCATGGCAATAATTGAAAAAAGTCAAAATAGTGTGAAGAAATAAATGTCATATTCACAGAATGCAATATAAATGGAATTCATAAGGGCTCAGTGACTCACAAGACAGGTTAATTAAAGCCTCCATGTGGCATGTAGAAGTTGGCACAAAATTTGCTTGACCACGTTATTTTTGTGACTGCAGGGAATGAATCCTTTATGAGAACATCTAGCAGAGACTGTGATCTAGTATTAACCTGTCATTGCTTCTATTTCCTTTTGGTTATTTTAATCCTTGTCCCATTCCCAGTAAGGAATGTGTTTAAGGGATAGTCTTTATATCAGAAATGAAGTGTGCACAAAGACAACATAATTTCTGCCTCACAGGAGTTGCTCTATCTGTCCCAGGAAT
>NW_006159847.1:676343-718531 GCF_000334495.1 Tupaia belangeri chinensis
TTCTGCAGCCTAACGAAGAAAAGGCAGGGGAGGAATAACAGGTTGTGGGCTGAGGAGTCCTTTAAATATGATTGCTAATTTCTCCTCCCTAGATGTTCCAACAGGGCCCTAACAAAATAGACACTGCTATTCAGAATGAACTGTTCTGCTTCCCTAGAACTAAGGAATAAATTCCAGTAAACAATAAATAGTCCCCAGACAGAAACAGCATTTAAAAGAAGTTGGGGTCAGGCCAGCAACACAGCATTTTATATCCCCTTAACCATCCTGCCACCCCCTCAGCCACCAGGGAGCTATTGACTGCTCACACTTTTTCTGGTGACAGCTCAAAGGCCGAGGGGGTGCTCCCTGAATGCCTAGCTGATACTGGCTGGTTATCTATACAGAGTGGGTCAGAGGATTACTATAGGCAAATAAAATGAAAAAAATTACATAAAAACAGTGAAAAAAATGGGGTCTTGTGTTAGAAAAAATAATTTTGAGGTGCAAAATAACATAAGCAGGTGGCCCTGTAGCCTAATGGTTAAAGGAGCCAGATCCCATATGGCCAACTGCAGTTGGAATGTCCTCCTGACAGGCAGAAAAACACTCCGGGTACAAGTGTGTGTGCCCCAAATCCTGACAGGATGGAGAAATGGAGAAGGGATGGCCGTGTGACCATGCCCCATGAGAGGAGCCTTCTCCCTCTCCCTCTCTCTCTGTTTCCCTCTGGCGGTGCACACTGCTTCTGGCATTTAAAATAGAAGATAATACAAGGGCTCATTATCTTATTAGAACCCCAAAATCATGAAACAATGTCAAGTTTTAAATCTTTGCTTTTCCTTTTGTGTCACGGACTACAGATTTTGCATCCTGGTGCATGCTTTATATCTTTTAGCTTGACACATGATGGCACAAAATAAAGATGTCAGGTTTACATGAAAGACAGGACAATAACGGGGAAGAACCTTCTGGTTCTGGAACTGAAGCCAGTGGCTCTGCCAGGCACAGACTCTCCAGCGCACAGCACTGTTCAGGGGAGAGATTGAGACACCTGTGTCCGGCTCCCGCCGTTGCTGCTTTGGTTTACTCCCAGCGGTGTGCAGTCTCACTACAGCGGTGAGATCATCACAAGGCACTTTAGAGCCAGAGTCAGATGACTAGGTTTCATGCTTGGCTTTCAACTGGCCAAATCGGGCACCTTCATTGCTCATTTATAAAATGAGCTGGCAGTTCCTACTTAAGAAATTGGGATCAGCAGTTCAGGTAACGGCTATGTTGCTGGACTCCTGTAGTTGACCATGGTTTGAGTTCTGGACCTGGTGGCTTAAACTCACTCCGGGCACGTGTGTGTGTGTGTGCCCAAGATCCCAAGAGGAGAATGAGGGAGAAGGGACTGTGGCGTGCCCGCCTCCTGGGGGGATGATTTCTCGCTTTCTGTCTCTCTGTCTTTCTGGAGAGTGCACATGCCATATAGCAAAAACACCCCAAAAAAAAAAAAAAAAAGGAAAAAAATGAGATAAGTCTCTGGGTCTGAGACTCGAACCACGGTCATGTAAGGTCTGGGGGAAGGGAAAAGAAACATGGCAGAAACTTTCCTGTTTTTGTATCTGGCGTGCCATCACTCACAGATTTTCCCACTGCATTTGGTGCACCTGCCAAAGCTGAACAGAAGCAGCAACCCTCATTGGCCAGACAAGGACCTGCGGCGACCACCTACTGGACAATGGCCCTTTAAGAATAAGCAGCACCCACCTGGGTGTGACTTTCTCAGCCTCTGACCAGACCTAGGGACCTCATCAGAGAGCTTTTTGCAGAATAAATTTTGCTAGTTTTGTCAAACCCCAAGGCCTGTGGTATTTTCATCTTTGCCGCCTCTGACTCCACCGCTGATCCCAAATCAAACCTAGCAGGTCAGCCACATTCAACACCTTAGCTACTACAACACCCACTGGCTCCAAGAAATCTCATTTTAATGGTTTCATTCCCAGTCAAATACTAAACGTTTTATAAAAAATATTTCTAAAATTTTATCAACAATAAGTGGATGGACTTGCTCTCTATGTAATACAAAACTATTTTATGAAAACTAACAGCATGAAAAACCCTAACCTTTCTTTTTAATTTTGCCTGAACATTTTAGGCAAGTAGATTTCAGTTTTTTTAAAAAAAAATAAAATTAGTACATGTGCTTTTTAGACTCTTGAGTTAGGTAGAACCACAGTCTTTCAGGACCTCAGTATTAATGTGAAATTTTTGGTTCATTTAGCTTTACCTAGCACTTGTCTAACCCTTCTGGCTCAATCACTATTTGTAGAACAAAAATTTACAGATTTAAGAGTCCAACAAAATAAAGGCAAGAGTTTTTTTTCATCATTACACCTCACTTAGGGAATTATACAAGGGTAATAATTTTATTCTTCACGATACAAAATTACTCACACATCTGAAAACACATTTGATCATTACTTCAGAGTATTTGTTCAATAAATGTCCATGTATAGATTATCCAGAACTAGCCAGAAAATATACAAATCCCTTAAAATGTCAAACATATTAAGTTCCATAGAATTGGGGTCAGGAGATGGCACAGCAGTTACACCGCTGATTCTCATATGGCTGACAACAGTTTGAGTCCTAGAACCTGAGGCTCGAAACTCAAGTTGGGCACATGTGTGTGTGCCCAAGATCCCGGAGGAAAATGGAGGAGAAGGGATTGCAGTGTGGCCATCCCTTCTGGAGGGGTGATTTCTCACTTTCCTTCTCACTGTCTCTGTCTCTCTCTCCCCTCAGCAAGCACATGTACCCTAAGCAAAAACCTCTAAAAAAAAAAAAGTTCCATAGAATCAAACTAAAAAACAGTCAAAATATGAGCCACAGACAAACTAAGGTGCTTACTACCTCACTGACTTCTACCAATGCCTGGACTCTAGATCTAAATATAGCTTTCTACAAACTGTTAGTAATTTTCAACAAGGTTTATAAGTTTCATAAATTTCTGAGAACAAAGGCCTTATGTTTCCATTGTTTACTGAACTGATCGTTTACTTCTAAGAAAAATTAGAATAAAGACATCAAAAGTATATCAACACTGAAAAATGAAAAACAATCATAAACATCACATTCTACTGCATGGCAAATATTATGTCTTGGGCATGATATGCCATTTAACTTCTGATAACTTTTTGTGTCACCTGAAGTTGTAAAAACTCATATAACTCAAAGAATAACATAAAAATATTCTGTACTAAATTATCTTATGGGATATGATTAGTAATGAGATATTAGAAGAATTAGTAAATTGTTTCTAAATTATTGTAGGTCATTAAATGAGTTATATAATAACAACAAACTATGTATTATTTCTCATATATTAAATTTACATGGCTTACAGTAGCTTTTAAAAAGCTTGAAAAATTGCCTTTTAAATTGTCATTCTGAATTATCACCAATTTTTAGCCTGGAATTTAAAATAACAAAGTTTAAGACATTAGAACAAAACTATGAAAAGTTCAGATCAATCCTTTTCTCTAGAAAGGGCTTCTGCTATGATTATGAATCTGTTACCTAGCACCCTAAAAACAGTTTGGAAAAGATATTCATTTATAAACATAGAGATTGTCATTTGCTGCAATTTTGCGTAGAAATATACTTTAGAATCATCAGTCGTGACTGTAAAATAATGTTAAATGACCCTTCTACCCACTTAAGTTACTCTCCTTTCATTTTCTTCTGCTAACCTCCTCAAAATTTTGTCTGCTTTTAACTCAAGGGGCTTATGTGAGCTAGCTTTGGCCATGACTATTCTTTGGGAAATCGTCCATCATTTCCTAGTGACCAGTCCCTCTACGCATTCCTTATCCGCTGACTGTTCTGCTATATGCATGACTGGCAGTCATCTCTTATTTCTTGTTGACAAAGTTTCTGGGCCAGGTGTCCATTCGTTTGTTCATTAGGATGTTCATTCAGGCCCTCAACATGCAAACTTCAGGGTCTGGGGAGTTAGGCACAGCTAGGGAGTAGTGTCAGCATGGGGTATCAGGCAAGGTGCAGGCTTCCCAGGGCTCTGGATGTCATCTGCTTCTAAAACAATTGTATTTCCATTCACTTATTTAATAGATATGGAACATTTCATATGCCACAGGATTCTATGCTAGAGATATAGTGAAAAACAGTTCAAAATGCAGGGCTCTTGAGAACTCAAGCAATCATTCATTCAAAAACATAATTTATAAAACACATGCTATATGATATAATATATATATGTATATAAATATATAATATTATATTATACAATAACATATTAGGCACCGGTTTTGACACTGAAAATAGGACAGTGAAAAGAAAAATGTTCCTGTACTCATGGGGCTTATATTCTGGTGGTAAAAACATACACTGAAATAAATGAGCAATATAACTTGACAGAAGAATTTAAACATAGTGAACAATATTAAACAGAATAAAGTTAGAGGGTTAGAGATATGGATGCTATTTTTCCATAGGCTGGTTAGGGGAATGCCTGTTTAAAAGAGGTGTTTTTTGAGAAGAGCTGAATGACAGTGGGGGAGTAAAAGCATGCGAAGATCCTTTCCAGCAGTGAGAACGAGGAGTGTGCAGACCTGAGGTGGGATTTTGTTCTGCGTGTTTTACATATAGGAAGGCCAAGAGGGCAGGGAGGTAGGAAACGAGATTAGAGTGAGAAACATGAGCTCAGTGGGGCCTAGCAGGCCATGGTTTGAATTTTATTCTGACCAGAATAACAAACCACTGGGGAATTTTAGATTCCTTCAAGTGCTGTGAAGAAAACAGACTGGTGGAGGTGATGAGAAAGAATGCCAGGGGCAGCGGCAGGGGCAGTTAGGATGAGCACTACTCCAAGGAAGGTGTGTAGATGACTTAGTCATGACAGTGACGGAATAGGTTCTAGGAGGTCTTATTCAGACTACATTAATCAGGTAGGTATTAAGTGAACGACTGAGGGTTTGGGGATGGGCTGGAAGAACTAGAGCACACACTTTGAACTCTGGAACTTCTCACCTAAGCAGGTGACAAAGACCTCAGAGTACCGGATTTACTTACTGTACTTGCTGAAGTGACAGAGGCTGTGGACAGGCGGGTATAGGATAGGAAATCAAGATATGAATTTGTTCCTGTTAAGTTTGTGAGGCCTACTAGACATCTGAAAACAGCTATCCAGTAGATTGTTGGGCACATTTATCTAGAGCTCAGGAGAGAGTTAGGGACTAGACATTTTTATTTCAGAGCGGTTAGTCATGGCCTAGTTGAGATGAGACAGTGAATGTGATAGAGGAGAAAAATCCCAACTGTGTCCTATACACCATGACCTTCAGAGGCCAGCATTCAGAGGGAGAGTAAGCAACATAAACTGAGATAAGGGGACCAGCAGTTAGCGTAATGGTTATGTCGCTGGACTCCCATGTAGTCGACCGTGGTTCAAATCCCAGACCTGGTGACTTAAAACTCATGCTGGGTGCATGTGTATGCATGCCCAAGATCTTGAGAGGAGACAGAGGAGAAGGGATTGCAGCTTGGCCATCCTCTCTGGGGGGTGATTTCTCACTTTCTGTCTCTGTCTTTCTGGCAAGCACACGCACTCTATCTATGGCAAAAAATAAACTTTCCAAAAAAACTGAGATAAGGAGTATGAACAAATTCAGGAATGCTTGGTGCCCAGTACAACTAGAATTTCAAAGTAGTTGAAGGAAAAGTCAATCATCAACTGAGTATAATGTTGTGAAAAACTTGAATAAAAATTCATCTAGAAAATTGTCCATTGAGTTTGGGCCCAGTGTCTTGAAAATGAGTTTAGAAACATGCTTGAAAATGAGTTTGGAAACATGTAGATCATTGATAATCTTTTGTAAGTGCTTTCAGAGAAATGTGGACAACATATTGAGTGGAGAGGATTGAAGAGATAATTAGAATTGAGATAACAAAGACATTTAATATAGCTAACATTAATGGAGAGTTTCTCTACATAGAGAATCTCAGGAAAGAGTTGCAAGCTAGAAAAGAATGTTGGGTAAAGGAAATTTGGGTTATTTGTTTGTTTGTTTTTAAGTTGAAAAAGTGATAGGGACCAACAGGTGGTGCAGCAGTAATGCAGATGAATCTACCCACCCAGAAGAGTTTCTTGCTGGGCATACTGCTGCGCATGCCTGCCTATGATCCTGGTGGCTGAGACTGCAGGTGGATTGTGGCGGGAAGACCCTGTTGAGGGTGTCTAACTTTCCCTCACGGAAGAAATACACTTTAAAAAAATAGTGATAGGGTAATTTTATGCTGTGAGGTAGTTTCTGGAGAGAAGGAAAATAAGATTAAATAGAGCAGATATAAAAATGTGAGAATGGTGGCACTGGCCATGGAAAACACAGTAGTCTAGTGTCAAACGTCCATATGCTGGCGTTCAGAAGATGACAGGAAGTCTGTCTGTGCGTGTCTGCCACTAAGATTCTGTTTCATACTAAAGGATCCCAAAATGTAATGACTTAAAACAATAGTCATACAATATTTCAAGGTTGAGATATGGAAACTATCTTCTAACACTAAAGGTATCTAGAGACCTTCAAGAAGGGATACTTAGAGAACCTTGAAATATACTACCTGGAGTTGAGAGATACTAAACATTTGAGCCTGAATACAACAAATGAAGGTTAGAATAAATTGTGGATTGGGATCTGACTTTTGACATAGAAATTTAGAAGGCAAGATAAAACCACCACCACCACCACAACTAAAACAATGTTAGTCTTTCAGAGGAAATAAACTTAAAACAACAACAATAGTTTGGTGGTGGCTGATAGAGAAAAGCACTACTTTATTGGGATCTGCTGGTATAAAATCCTGTAATTTGGGCAAGATGCATCTATATTTCAGGGACACTAGAAAGTCACCACCACCCCCAAAAAGGAGGGGGGCATCTACTTAATAGACAGTCATAGAGAAGCAAGAATGTCCACAGAGAGAAGCTATAGGCCTGTGATGCCTGGGCATTTAAATGACCACACAGGATAGAGATACATCTCTTAAGGTTAAAGGAACTTCAGGAGAAAGGGGCTCAGCAGAGAATCTACTAAAATCCTTTAAAAACTCATAAGAGGGGCCAGCAGGTGGTGGGTGGTTAACACATTGGACTCCCACATGGGAGCACAATTCAAGCCTCAGACCTGGCAGCTTGAAAATCATGATGAGCATGTGTGCCCAAAATCCTAAGTGGAAAATGGAAGAGAAGGGATTGCGGTGTGGCCATGCACCTAGTGGGATGGTTTTTCATTTTCCTTGTCTCTGTTTCTCTCCAGTAAGTGCACATGCCCTATGGTGAATACATAAATAACAACAACAAACACCTCATAAGATACTCAATTTTTAAGCATCAGCATGGTCAGGGTACAGAGTTATTAAGGTAAATAAGTGTTGATTTATCTTTTCATTTCTGCCTTCCTACATCCTTTTGACCTTGTCAAGTTAAATGGTTGCTAGCTCATTGGGGGAAGAAGTGATCAAGAAGAGCATGAAGAGCAAGAGGCCCATGCCCTTCCTTCCCACTATAGGAAGAGGGCAGGGATGGGGGTGTGACTGTGAGTATGTAGGGTGTGCCCTCAATGTTGTCTACAGTGTATTGTGAATCCACTGAGCTGGAGGGGGCTGAAATTCAGCCAGAGTTCCATTGGCTACATGCTCTCCCCTGACAGGGGATTCCAATCTGTTCACCAAAAGGGTGCTTTTTTTCTAATTTTCATAGAGATGTATATTGGCTCAGAGAGCCTGGGGAGATCAATGGTAAACTAAGTTTAAATTTGTGATTTATATCATAAAATGGACATTATCATTTCCAAATTAAGTCTGTGTTCCTGACTTAGTGTTACTCTAGTGTGATAGTGGGAAAAAAGAGTCACATGATACACTGGAGTAGTCATCAGGAGGAAGGGAAGATCACCATTGGATAACTTTTAAAAGGACAATGGAAGATGAAAAATAAAATGTAACTTGATTATAATCTATCTTGGCTGCTTGCTCAATGTATTGCTTAACGTAAACACACAGAAAAAGATACAGAGATACAATGATTAGTGGATGGGAAAGAGAGGGAGAGAACTAGTGTAACTGAGCCAAAACAGAATCTGCTGTCCTAGTCACTCTTTCTCCACATCCTCTCCCCTTCCTCCATCAAGAGGGTGTCAGAACAATGAGCTGTCAAGTTAATGTAATGTTCTAGGAAACAGAGAATTAATATGGGTAAAGGAGAAATTTTTGCTGTTTTTCCTGGAGTTTTGGTCTTATTGTTTATTTTGATATATTAGTTTTCTTGTATTTGCTCCAATATGAAGATTATAGAAATCCACTATTATAATATTAGGATGGAAATACAGATTTATCACTCCAGCCTTGATTTGAAGAGATTTCAAAAGGATGCAATTAAAAATAACACAGAGATCAGAGCAGAAAAGTAGCCAAAGAAAGAGGAAGAAAGACAAAGAGAGAAACTGCTTCTAGGCATCCATTCAAATTGGATTGGGCCCAGACTCTAAGACAATACATTGGGATCAGTAACTAATTACTTTGCACTATCCTCTGGATTCGGAGTATAGTTACAATTATTGACTATTTACGACTGTTATTTCTGACAATTGGCAAAAACTTTGTATTCTTCCAGAATTTTCTAATATAGATCTAGATTAGATAGACAGATATGGATGAATATGTAAATGGATACCTATATATTTAGATACATGCAGACAAAGATATTTATAAGTTACCTATTTCCATTAGTTTAAATATATTTTCCTCACTATATAAAGCAGTGTTCCTCATTTCTGTTCTCCACTGGGTTTGTAAACATACTGCCATATGAAAAGTGAGCATAAATGATCAGAATTTAGTTAGTATCTTGGGATGTAATCAGCCAAACTGGCCAATCAGTGTCTTTGGATCCATATCTATTTCACAAAAGTAACTCCTTCATTACATAGGAATGTCAGAGCAGGAGAGGATTTGGAAATGGACACCAAGGAACATTCTTGGTCTTATCAGGTTGAACGTTTTGGAATAGAAGTGTGTGACAGGAGAAAAACAGTATGTGCACTAAGCATGTGGAAAGTAAAACTGCTTCCGATCGTGATGGAAGAAAAATCTGAGCACTCGTGGGCACTGAAAAGTGGGAAATAAATTTAGAAGGAAAGACGTTAACTACTTTAAGCCCATCTTGAAGAGTTCTGTAATCTTAAATTATGTATATTTCAGTAAGTTTGATTTTGCCTACTGATGGATACTCACATTCGTGTGTTCTTTTGGTTTGCTCTTTTAGCTGGCTGTTCCTGTCTTATTAAAAACTCATATGTTTGATGGTGTCATGGTCAATACAACCTCAGCCAGTAGACTGGTATATTTTTAGCAGGGCATGTGCAGGAACCTAACAATGAGCATGGGTGAGCAATGGAGGGTCTACCTCAGCTCTAGGATTGGCATAGGTAGGAACATGCTACAAATCTAAGTAAGGGCTGATACGAGAGAAGGGACTTAAAATTATCCAGGCTTATGTCATCAACCACAGCATCTGTCTTCATTATTTATGTGTTGCTAACAGAAATACCTGAGAATGGGTAATTTATAAAGAATAGGGGGGCTTATTTGGCTCAAGATTGTGGTGGCTGGGAAATCCAAGAGCAGGAGTTGGTGTTGCAACTTGGCCAACAAAAGCAAAGAGGCCGAGTCTGAGAGAGGAGGGTGAGAAGGAAGAGGACCATTAGGTCTTCCCTTGTAAAGTTCTCACTGCCTCCCAAATACATTATATTGCATACCAAGCTTCCAGAATATGAGACTTTGGTAAACAAGCCATAGTAGTATCACATCTGGTGGTGGGATGTGGGGGCAGGAATGCAGTAGCAGTAGTGTCTTCTAGTTAAGAGTCAGATAGCAAGTATCTCTTTTTCTTCCAGGAATTCAACTCATATATATAGCAGACCTGAAGCATTGGTTATGGGTATAACAAAGAATCCCTACAGAAAAAACAAATAAAAGTTAGGCTGTATAACCAAAGCAAAACCCTAAATCTCATAAGAAGTTTCTTGACCCCCACACAAGGGAACTGAAAATAAAACAAAACAAAACAAAAACAAAAACAAAAACCATGTATTGTGGAGAAAAAAAAAACATTACTGTAACAATTCCTCACAACTAAGAGGATGACAAGAAGGAGGGTAAGTAAGAAAATGGCTACAGTTTTCTGAGTTTCTAGTAGCTTGGACTTAAAAGGCTAATTCCCAAATCCATTCACTCTCTAAAGTCTCGAACATGAATATTATTATCTCTGAAAGTTGAGAAAGACAAAGGCTGAAGTTTGAAAAGTCTGAGTGAAAGAATATGTTTAATGTCTGAAGTTGAGTAGGTCAAGGAAAAGCAGGAAGATAGAGGACACCTCAAAGTGACAGAGTGAAAAATACCCAAGGACATGTTTCCTGCACATCATACTGGAAGACAACTAAAAGAACCCTAAGCCACACAAATCCAAAGCCGCATTCTTAAACCTTGTATTCTAAAATGTTATGGGAGAAGAAATCCCTCAGGGCTTTCTTTTCTAATGAATCACAGGAGAAAAACAACTCCAGACTAGGAAGGGAGAGCAAGATTCCTGCTAGCCTCACTCAGAAGTCCCAGTAGACACTTCCTCATCCCAGCTTGTGAACCAAGAGGCAGACCTTTCCTCCATCACTTACCACCACCCAGCAACTGACTGACTGAAACGGAAAAGGACTTTCCCCTCTTTCTCCTTCACCAAGGAGCCGAGGGACCTTTAGAGATGGGCACAGGGTGAGCTGTTACACAGCGTGACACAAGACATTTTAGTTAGACACGAGTGTCTCAGAGGCTACTATATTCCAAATTCTGGCTTTGCATATTAACAGTAGTTTAAAAACTTCTCCAGCAATATAGATTACTTAGTCCTTTAAAATTTTTGTGTAAAAATATCACAAGTACAAACAGTAAGGCACCTGTTTCTGCCTAACACTGACTCTCTAACTTCGGAGAACTGAGTGTGCTTTTAAACTTGGAACTATGTTCTCTGCTATTTAACCTCAGTGCCTCTATAATTATAACCATCTCAAACCCATTCCTATAATTCTTTCTGTAAGATATACAATTAAACAAAGTGGTAATCTAAACAATGAAAATAAAATGGAACCCTGCAACTACGTAGCCAAACTTTTCTCATGTTAGAACAGACTGAAGGACAGCATTATTTAATGAAAATATCAAATGCTAGGAGGAAAAACTAAGCAATCCTGAAGTACAAAAGAGAGAGGTGATATTAAAGATAAAATTGCATGTCTAATACTTAACATTATATATAAAACTGAATCATGAGGGACTTCAAAAAGTTTCAGGGAACTGGAATAAAGTACAAGTTTTAACTGATGCAAAAAATTCTGAATTTCACACTTTGTATTTTGAAATGGTGCATTTCCAAGAACATTTCCAAGATGTCTCGTACATTCCAAAGAAGCTTTAGTATTCTCTATTGTAACCATTAGTGATTGTATTCCATATACATCTTTTTTTTCTTTTTGGAGAGGTTTTCGCTATAGGGCGCGTGCGCTCGCCAGACAGACAGAGAGAGACATAGAGACAGCAGGAAATCATCCCCCAGGGGGGATGGTCACGCTGCAATACCTTCTCCTCCATTCTCCTCTCGGGATCTTGGGCACGCACGCACGCACACGCGCCCGGCGTGAGTTTTAAGCCACCGGGTCCGGGATGTGAACCGCGGTTGACTACGTGGGAGTCCAGCGACATAGCCATTACGCTAACTGCTGGTTCCTCCATACACATCTTTTTTAAAAACAGCATGGGGAAGGGTCAGCAGGTAGGGTAATGGTTATGGTGCTGGATTCCCGCATGGCTGAAGGCAGTTCTAGTCTTAGACCCGGTGACTTGAATCTCATGCTGGATGCATGTGTATGTGTGTGCATGTCCAAAATCCCAAGGGAAGAATGGAGGAGGGGGGATTGTGGTGTGGCCATCCCTGAGGGATGATTTCTCAATTTCTCTTTCTCTTTAAAAACAACAACAACAAAATGGCATGAGAAAACACAAATTGCCTGTAACTGAGTGGTAGTTTTGCCTTCATCTGGCACAAGCTCCCTGGCATATGGGAGCCACGGATTGATGTGTCAAATATAGCCTGCTTTGCTCTTGTGACCGGTCTCTTTGAGCATCAGAAATTGCAGACCCTAATTGCAACACACTTAAAATGTGTTTTATATGGCCTTCACCCAAATTAAGAACAGCCATACTGAAAACAAAATAAATCTTAAATTTAAATAGGCACTTTTAATATAGTTAATGAGTCATGGGAATAAGCTATGCAAGTTTAAATATTAGAAAAGCAATAATACAAGTACTTAATTTAAGAATGCTAGTGAAGGTCTCTCTAGGCTTTTTAGCTTTCATCCTATTTGATATTAAGTTGTTATTATTAGTAAATTTGATGAATATCCCCCAGGGGGGATGGTCACGCTGCAATACCTTCTCCTCCATTCTCCTCTCGGGATCTTGGGCACGCACGCACGCACACGCGCCCGGCGTGAGTTTTAAGCCACCGGGTCCGGGATGTGAACCGCGGTTGACTACGTGGGAGTCCAGCGACATAGCCATTACGCTAACTGCTGGTTCCTCCATACACATCTTTTTTAAAAACAGCATGGGGAAGGGTCAGCAGGTAGGGTAATGGTTATGGTGCTGGATTCCCGCATGGCTGAAGGCAGTTCTAGTCTTAGACCCGGTGACTTGAATCTCATGCTGGATGCATGTGTATGTGTGTGCATGTCCAAAATCCCAAGGGAAGAATGGAGGAGGGGGGATTGTGGTGTGGCCATCCCTGAGGGATGATTTCTCAATTTCTCTTTCTCTTTAAAAACAACAACAACAAAATGGCATGAGAAAACACAAATTGCCTGTAACTGAGTGGTAGTTTTGCCTTCATCTGGCACAAGCTCCCTGGCATATGGGAGCCACGGATTGATGTGTCAAATATAGCCTGCTTTGCTCTTGTGACCGGTCTCTTTGAGCATCAGAAATTGCAGACCCTAATTGCAACACACTTAAAATGTGTTTTATATGGCCTTCACCCAAATTAAGAACAGCCATACTGAAAACAAAATAAATCTTAAATTTAAATAGGCACTTTTAATATAGTTAATGAGTCATGGGAATAAGCTATGCAAGTTTAAATATTAGAAAAGCAATAATACAAGTACTTAATTTAAGAATGCTAGTGAAGGTCTCTCTAGGCTTTTTAGCTTTCATCCTATTTGATATTAAGTTGTTATTATTAGTAAATTTGATGAATCATAACTTTCTGGTTTTCTGCAGAGAAGTCTGATCAAACCATTACTAATGTGTATGTCATGTTTATGTAATGAGTAAGTATAACAGAATATGTTGTTTCTAACATGACCATGTTTGTAACATAAAATAAAGACTCTAGGGACCAGCAGATGGTGTAATGGTTATGTTGCTAGACTCTCATGTAGTCAACCGTGGTTTGAGTCCTGGACTCAGCAGCTTAAAACTCATGATGGGCATGTGTGTGTGCATGTCCAAAATCCCAAGAAGAGAATGGAGGAGAAGAAATTGCAGCATGGCCATCCACACTGTAGGGTGATTTCTCAATTTCTGTCTCTCTGTCTCTCTCAGTTTCTCTGCTTAGCACATGTGCCCTATAGCAAAATCTCTCTCTCTCTTAAAAACAAAACAAAAAGAATCCATATTTATCTGAATATAAAGAATAAATAGGACAAACTATATATAGTATACTATAGCAATCAGAATAATCATGACTAAAGTGACTAGCTTCTTACTATTAATGGAATAAATGTAATTTGCTTGGTCCCAGCCATAGTGGTGCAGATGGTAGGATGTTGCAGCATGATGCCAAAACACACATGGAAGGTGCAGGTTTGGATCAGGTGCTGGAGTGCCTATGAGCATCTGTGACCCTGGCTGGCTGGGAGGCAGGGGAAGGATCATGGCATGGGGAGACCTTGTCAAGGGTACCTCCCCTCTCTCCATCTCTTATGAAATAAATATTTTAAAAATTGTTTTCAAAGTAACTAGCCTGTTTTACCATAAAAAATAAATATGTATACATATATATATAAAGTTTCAAAATTCAAGGATCATGTATACAAAATCTTAATGTATTTAGGTCATATATGTGTGTGTGTATGTGTATCTAATATATAATGTATATGTGTATGTATTAGTTAAACTGTTTAAAAATATTTGCCTTACAAAGGTACAGACTATGTTATACTTAACATGTGAAGCATCAAACTATACAAAATTATAAAAACAAGATCCCTGGACTCTAGAATTGCAGACTTTAGTTGTAAATACTTAAAAGGCTGATTTTAGTAAAAATTGCTTTTACCCTAAATATCCTGCCTGTACAATGGGACCGTGGATCTTCTCCTCCCTACCAATACTTTCTCTGGTTTGTAAAGAAACATAATATGCTTTTATTCTCCTTCATGAGTGTGTGTGTGTGTGTGTGTGTGTGTGTGTGTGTGTGTGTGTGTAGCTTTTCTTCAGGATTCTATATTTTTCAAGCCCTTTTCATTTGGTTGTCTTGGGTTTCCAGCATCAATTTTCTTCTCATTTTTACTTTCAGTGAGCACTCTTGTCTTCCTTGCAGCACCAGTGCCCATAACTATGAAACCCATGCCTCTATTTCCAGCTCAAATCATTCCCAAGACAGTGTGCCTCCTGGATAATCTGCTTCACAACACTTCCTATTTAATGGGTCTAAAATCGAATCTTTAATTTTACTCACTTTTTGCTTCATAAAACATCCCTTTCCCTCTTTATTTTCTATTTCAACTAATGTCGTCACTACACCCTTAATCGAATAATCTGGAAATGTGCAGCTTTGGACTCACCTGCCCTCACCTGCCCTCACCACCTCCATCTGTTTGGCACCATTTCTCAACAATTTTGTTTCTTAGATGCTTTTCATCAGTGTCCATTACTTTCTATCTCCTGTACAAGACAGCCTTAATTGAAGCCTCTACAATTACTTACTTTGTTGATAGAAATCCGCCTATCCCTAGTCTTCCACCTTCTAGACTGCCCCTCTAGGACATGACAATGTTAGACCCATCTCTCTGACGTGCAAATAAGATCATGTCACTTCTTTGTTTTTCATATTGTATGGCTCATCACATCTTTAAGGGTAATATCCAAATTCATTAGTGTGTAATAGAAATCTCTTCATATCTACTTTGCAATTCCACCTTAATTTCCTGCTATCCAGCTCCTCAAACTCTGCTGCCATAAATAAAATGGCACAGTCTCACATATGCTGGCCTCTAAGGCTTTGCACACATTGCTCAGTCTCTGTAGTTTCCAATGCCTTTGGTTTTAATTTTCCAGAGGATAGATGTACTCACCAGAGAGAAACAGAGACAGAAAGGAAGAGAGGGAGAAAGGTGAGAGGGAGAAAGAGAGAGGAGAGAGAGAGAGAAAGCATACCACATGGGGTATGGTCACATTGCAATCCTTTCTCCCTCATCCCTCCTTCCCCTCAGGATTTTTGGCAAGCATACACATGTAATGGTGTGCTTCTCAAGCAGGAGAGTTCAGGGCTTAACTCATGGTCCGACATGTGGGATCCAGTCGTCTTAACCAGCACTCCATGGGCTGGACTCTCCTGCCCCCCTTTTTTAAGAGAGATTTTTGCTATAGGGTGCGTGTGCTCACTGGAGAGACAAGAGAGACAGAAAGCAAGAAGTGACCTCCAGGGGGGTATGGCCACACTGCAATCCCTTCTTCTCCATTGTCCTCTTGGGATTTTGAGTATGCACTCACATGTGCTGGCATGAGTTTCAAGCTGCCGAGTCTAGGACGTGATCTGCAGTTGGCCATGTGGAAGTCCAGCAACATAACCATCATGCCATCTGCTAGTCCTGGACCCTCCCCTTCTTAAAAATCAACTAATTACCTTTCTCTCTTCCCTCCCTTCCTCAATCACAAACACATACATGATTCTGTATGTGGATAAATACAGTTGTTTCTTCTGTCTCTTCAAAATCAACTTAAAGTCTTGGAGAAGAGTCACCAATGACAAAACCACTAATGTCTGGAAAGTTTTGTAAGCTTTCACATAATCAGGAGGCAAGTCTCTTTTAATACCATTTTCATACTGAATATTAATAAACTGCCTTTTTATAAATTCCACCTAAAAACTACAAAGTTCTTAAACTAGTTCTTAACATACAGAAGTCCAAATTGGTAACTCTAGTAATTAGGTGAAAAGAACTTATAAAAAACATCCAAATCCTATTTTAAAAAGATGTCAGAGGTTGAGTCTATGATGTTTGTTACTTTTTATTGAAGAAGAAAACTATCTCAGGACAAATTTCCTTCTAAGTTCAAATCTTAATAAAATATAGCTCTTTAGCATATATTCAGCACAAATCTGGAATTACTATAACTAATTCTTTTTCAGTTGACATTAATTTACTCCATAAACTTTTGTCACTTTATTCCTTAAACTTTCTAGTAGCTCCAGCTTACTAAAAACAAAATCCAAAGTCTCTGTAGTGCCAACATGATTCTGCTCTATGTCCTCATTGATTATAAGTCCCTCCAAATGGTATCCTGACTACTATTACTGAATGAACAAACTGTTGAATATATTAAATTTCCTGCATTCTCAGAAAGGCAACGTATAGAGATGCATTGAAGTATTCCTCACATAAAACAGTAACTGCTCATGTTCTCAACGATCTCATTGCTGCTGGTTTTAGGCATCTGTTTAGCATGTTGTTGTCTTAGGTATTTCCTTTGTAACATAAAAACCTTCTCAAAATAAGAATTCCAAAATGTATGTTTTGTAAAGTTTCTATACACTATGTAATTACTGTGGAGGAAGCATATGTTGCGAATTAAAATATTTTAAGTTTAGACCCCAAATTTACTGCATAATTATGTGTTTGGTTTCCTAGAAACTTATATAATGAATACTGAAGAACATGTCAGGTATTTATTTGAAAATAGCTTTGTACATTTTGAGAAATGTTTTCTTCTAGCTAATTACTTAGTAAAAGGATATATTCTGAAACTCCAAGAAGAATACTACAAATGATTAGGATAAATTCAGTTAAATGGAGGGAAAAAAATGAACCTTGTGCTTACTGTGGTATACCAGATGTATTGAAATTATAGTTCATTCATGGAGCATAATGACTTCATTCTGTGAGCAGCATTAACTAGGACCTTGCTATACATATGGTATAAAGGTACACATTGTTACCTGGTTAATCACCATCTCTTGTCTTAAAAAGAAAATAGATTTTCCATCTCCAGTGAATGTTTAAATGAAAAAATGTGCAATACTCAGTCTATTTCTTCACATTTCTTTTAGAGTAATTATATCCTTTATGATTTCTTTTTCCCTTTCTGTCAGCACCTACCTTCTATTATGGAAAGGACCTGTCCTCAGAGTGGGCGTGTGGAAATGAAGAATTAAAATAGCTCTAACTTCACTGTTTCTTAATTAACTGAACACCTTCATCAGCAGATCTATCAAGCTTTCTATTCTGAAGTTTTAAAGATGAAGTAATGTGAGAATGAAGCTTGTGTGCAGTATATGTGGTATGGAACATTGGATTTATTTTTATCCTATATTCAATAACAGGGTGTGGAAATCAATGAGGAGTGAAGGCATGGGTAATTAAAAATTGCTTTGTTTTCATTTCATTTAAGACTCCTTTATTCTATTTGGAAAGAAAATCCCCTCAAACTAACAAACAAAAACCCATACCACTGGGTTGCTATGTGGTGAATGCTGTAGCATGGCAGGTGGGGGCATGGGTTAGATTCTGGACTCACCCTGGAAAGAGTCAGGCTTGGGGGCATGCACCTGTGGTACCAGCTACTCTAGAAATTGAGGAGGGAAACCTGAGACACAGTGAAATCCTGTCTAGAGCAATGCACAGATTTGCACACGTACACACGCACATATACACATACACACCACAAAGGGAAAGAATAAAATAATACACGTACATAAAAAACAAGTCATGTGAATTGGAAAGGTGCTCAAGTTATTACAAATAGTATCAACTCAAAAATGAGCTTATTCTAAATGAGAATCAGGCAAGAAAAGATTTATTTTAAAACAAAAATTCAACAGGGCATTTGCTTATTAAAGCACCCCAGTGGTTTACGTTGATAACATCTGTGCCTCTAGCTTCCCTTCTGACACATCTAGCACAGCTTGCGATCTAGCTTAAAGGCGTTCTTTGAGTTCTTTATGTGTTATGCTGCTCCCCACCTCCAGGCCAGACAGCATCTGACACATTCAAACACAATTCCTTCCCCCTCTTCACCAAATTTTGATCATTACAATTTCAAAGTGAAGTGTGAATTTTTTTTTTTTTTTTATTACATGGAATAGTAGTTAATGAATGGGGAAGACTCCACTCTCAGAAAATATTTAAGAACATGTGGAAGAGGTTTTTTGTTTTTTTTGTTTGTTTGTTTGTTTTTTGTTTTTTATCATTGTAGTAACAGGGGTGGGGGGGAGAACTGTTATTGGTATTTAGTGCTCAGTGACTAGGAATGCTAATGTCTTCACAACGTGAAGTTTATTTTGCACATGAAAATAGCATCTCTCTTGCATGGGCTCCATAGGGCAGTAGTTAAGCCCTGTGCAAAAGATACCGATCCCAAATGATGTATGTGCCCAGGATCCTGACAGGATGCACAATTGAAGGAAAAAGGATTGCGGTGTGACTAGGCTCCATCAAGGGGTTCGTTCTCTCTCTCTCTCTCTCTCTCTCTCTTTCTCTCTCTGGAGCATGCATGTATACTCTGGAGTTAAAAAAAAAAGTGTCTCTCATAATGCAAACACTGCTTACCTGGCGAGAAATATTCATCAAGTCCTTTATTAAGGTCTATTAGCTTCTTGATCTCTACCTTTATTGCAATTTAAAATTAATAATTCTACTGGTTATTTATTATTAGGCCAAACAATATTATTAGATTAGGGGCAGGAATCTTTATTCCTGATGTGTACTTCCAGGTAAAACATAACCAGCATTCTGATGAATCTGAGCCTAAATATTTTTTCTCCATTTATTCTCTTCTTCTCAGATATCTTTGAGGTACTTCTGTATTCTGTCATCAAAATTGAGAGATTTTTTTTTGTACCTCCCCTCATATTTGATTCAGCTCTTATTATTAGAGTTTCTTGTTGTCTTTGTGCAATATCATTGCAAAACCTCTGGTGTGACACAGTAGGAAAATGAGTACGCATATTATGATGGGATGAGTGAGGTTTTAGTCTTGGTAACAGAGTAGCTTCAGTGTTAATTCACTTGTGTGTGACATACTGACATTGATGCTACAAATCCATTCTCTTTCTCTTCTTCTTTAGTAACAAATCCCCTATTTTATTTACGTGTGTAAAGAAAGACTACTTTTTCCAGCTTCCCTATGTTGCATTAAGTGTGTCTTGTCACTAATTATTGATGATGAAATTTAAGCAGAAATAACATTGTTTAATTTTAAGGAAAGTTCTGTAGATTAGGTCTAGACTATGTCTTTCACCTGTCTTTTGTCCTTTCTTGTTCTCCTCCAAATTGCTCCCTAGAAAGCAGATGTGATGGGTGGAGATCTTCCAGCCACCTGGAAGTTTGAGAGCAAGAGCCACATGCTAGGGAAAGGATGCAAAGAACTAGGAGCTTGGATTCCTACCTGAGACAAGGAAGGTTTTAATATAGCATAAGCAAGCATGATGCCAATTTTCTGAAAATGCAATCAGCCTAACCCTGACTGATACATATTAAATCACTTTGGAGCCTTCTAAGGACAAAATCTAAAAAGACTTTAGAAGAGTGGCTTGGGAATATTCTATTAAAGTTGAGATAAGAAGAGTCTCAATACTTTTTTTTTTCCTTTTTTAAAGAAAAAATCTCATGTTATTCTATTGATCAAAGATCTGGTGATCAAGCCAATGAGATTCAGCATCAAAGAAAAAAAGTACGATGAAATGAAACAACAACAAAAGAAAATGCAGGAGAGAATACTCCCCCAAACACTAGTAGTGAGTGCTCATTAGTCCTGCCTATCTCTCTCTGTCCTTCTTATTCTAGTCAGGGGACATGGAGTGTAAACTGAGCTTGGTTGGCCCAACTCCTCCCTTTCCCTTTTTTCTCTTGGATTTACTGTCTGCAGGAGGCTGGAATTCTCTCCTGCTCCTCCTAGAAGAAAGTTTCTCTCTGACTGGGTTGGAGATTTGTTTAATTTGGAAGTTCAGTTAGCCCATCCATTTGATTTTTACAGCCTCTCATTTAGCCTTTGTCAGGCATTAAAGTGATATGGCTCTGCTACTCTTTTTCCCTCTTTCTCAATTAATTCAGAGCTTAGGCAGAGAAAAGGGCTTCTGTTTTCAGGGTCATTCTCAGAAGCAGAGAATACAGACTCGAAAGTTTTGAGAATTGAGCAGGAGTGAAATTTTAGAGAGTTGGTAGAATAAACAGAAAGGAAGCCAACTCTACTCCCCCTTTGTAAGTGTCCACACTCCACATGGTTCCAGGTTGGGTGTATGAGAGACTGGGCAGGACAGATTCACTCTACATTGGTAAGTAGGTCTCAGACACCAGGATAAGTGCAGTAACTGAAGTCAGCAGCAGAGGGCAGTTGCCACCCCCAGCTTGGGGGTGGGTAAGAGAGGGGCTGCTTCCTGGAACCAACTGTGTCTACAGTCATAGACCAAGCTTGGGTGGAAGAGAATTGCTAATGGGAACTATCACCTTTGGTCCAGAGAAGCAGCCAGATTTTGGCCAACTGTAGGGAAGGAGCTGAGGAAGTAATTCCTGCTCCCTCTTGCAGACCTCTTCATTAGCCAAACCCAAACAGAAGTCAGATGAAGAGAGTTGGTTGATCCATCAGTATAGTCAGTATGTGTCAGAAGCTGGGGACCAGGGCGAGGTGGTGGTTAGGGTAGCAGCACATGGCTTATTGAGAGCCCTGACTTAGCATTATTGCTGTTTTCTAAAACGTACTTGTTTCATAATTGATAATCTCCCCTTCCATTGACAAATTACTCTTGGTTCAGAATCATATTTTAGTTTATTGTCTGTTATTTCACTTTATCATCAGTGCTGTGAATCTATGTCCGTTTGCATACTTCTGACCTCAGATCTTCTGTTACAGGCAGTCCTCACTTAACAGTTCCACTCCTATGAGTAGATTGTTAAACAAACTGGTCAATAAGCAAGGCGCCTAAAGGCAGATGTCTCGTGGTGTGTAATGCTGCCATAGGGTATGGTATTTTCCATCATGTGATATCATACTAGGATAATCTGATTCTATCTATATACAAAGCATATATTAGATATGCACCAGGAAGCAACAAGAACACCACAACCTGGTAATATAAATCTGGGAAAATCATCTGTATTTATTCCAGATATTACTGTGGGTGCACAATAAAGTACAAATTTATGAATGAAATATGTAGTCTCACGTGATTGTGAATGCTTTTATGTAGTGAATACTAACCAACTCGGGAATAAGACAAAGACTGAGGAAGAGGATTCCTGAGAATCACACAGACTGAGAAATAAGATTCCCCATGCTGGAGAACTGGTCATAAAATAAGGAATGGCTCTTTTTATCTGTAAGTGTGCAGTTCGGCCACATATTAATGATACTGAATTGCTAAAACAAATGTACCCATAATCCCCCTCAAATATTTTCATGTTTGCTTCCTCTTTATTCATAATAATCCATATGTTAACTAGTGCTCCTTTAATAACAGCAAATAAATGTAGTAAACTTTCAGTAGCTCATAAGATTTGAGCTTCTATGGCATTGAATATAACACCAAGCACTGTTTATAAGTTCCCTGCTTTTAAAAAATGATTATTTCACATATTCACTTTCCTAGTATATATGTAATTTTAATGTTTTAGTTTTTATTTGCCAGAGATGCATGTACTTGTCAGAGAGAGAGAGAGAGAGACAGAGAGAGGTAGAAAAAGAAAGTATCCCCCAGTGAGGCCACACCACAATCCTTTCTCCTTCATTTCTTTATCCTGTAGCGGTCTGGGGTATGCATACGCATGCGTGTGCATCTGGCAAGTTTTTCAAACCACCAAGGCCCAAATTTGAAACATGCAGTAGACCATGTGAAACTCAGTCACCTTAACCACTAGGTCCTGCATTGTTTTTATTATTCTATTGGAAAGCACAATTTCTGAGGGTAAATAAGACAAAAGTCTTTTCCTTAACACATTTTATTCATTGAGCATTACATATCTAGATTTCATTATTTGACCCAACTGTAAACATTTTTGTTATTATTTTTATGACAGAGAGTGTGTGTACTTGCACAAGTGAGATGTAAAGGGAAAGAAGGATCCTCTACAGGGTCTTGAAATTCCATGCTCCCATTCCTCAGCCCTCCAGCTCTCCAGGATCTTGGGCATGCAGCAGTGTGCTTTCGGGCCCATACAGGGATTTGAATCCAGTATCTGCCACGTGGCTTACAGCATTGCAGTTTTGTATGCTACCAATCGCATCACCTGGCTGGGCCCCAAAGTATTATTATTATTATTATTATTTTTAGTCTAAGTGGCTACTTCTTTGTCCCAATAGTCGGTGTCAGCATCCATATTTCCTTACTGGTTATTATCTATCTTTTATCTACTAAATCCTCTGTGTGTGAAATTCGATTCTTCTGACTTTACTTTGAGTCTTTGGTCTTTCACTCTACAATGATCTAGTTGTCACTTTTACTATTATAAATAGATTAGGAAGAATAATCTTTTCTCCTTTTTTTTAATCTCTAGAAGCTCTTCCTTGGTTATTTTATTAGATAAACTTTACTTATACTCTCTTAATTCCTTTCTCCATCTCCAAATCATGTTCTTTGTTTTAGGTAATAATGATTAGTTTCAGATGAACTGACATAGTTAAAATAATGTCTTCTTACATGAAAACAAGATGTGTCTTTCCATTTTTTTATATTATCTTGTTAGAGTTTTTTATTTCTTCATATAGAAATTTATCATGAACATCTTTCTAAAGTATTTTATATTTTTAATATTATGAAACAAATCCCATTTCTTTCATTTCTTGGGTAATTTTAATATATAAAGCTGGTACATTTTGTGTGTTCATTTCATAACTAACATTTGAATTCCTTTTATTATTTTCTTCAATGATTATTTGGTTGACGCTTGTGTTTTCAGATAAAAACTCTTTGGAGGATAACATTTCCAAATATTAGTGCATTTCTTCTCCTGCCAAACCAACAATTAACAGAATTTGCCACCCACACTGAGAGAACTGAGTTAACCACTGTGGAAACAAGACAAAAGCTAGCAATGGCGAGACAGAGGTGTAGGACCCTCAGCTTCCCAGGTGCAGAGATTGCACCAACAGTAAGCTAGCCAGGAAGGAGCCATTGGGGGAAATGGAAGAGGCTGGGCATGTGCTTAAGAGAGAAAGGAGAGAAAGTTCATCAATCCTTGGGATTAGAAGGACCACTTCTGGATTTTTCTCCATCTTTCCCACCAGCCCACTTGTAAGAAGTGGGGTGACTTTAAACTTGATGGCAAATTGGCAAATAAACAAAACTGAGAGCCAGATTCAGCTTCTCTCGCTTCTTGAGAATGAGCAATCCCAAGGTGGCAGGACATCCTCCCTGCTCTTCCCATTCTGGCCTGGACCTCCCGGGTTTGGCATTATCTGCAATCAAGCAGGGGATTCTACCTAGTCCTGGGTGAGGACACTGGTTCTGGTTTCACACTAAGCTATTCTTTAACAGGAACTTCACAGAAATTAGGATAGTATTTTTTTCTCCATGTAGGAATCCTCCGTCTTATATACCAATTTATTTAGAAGCCAGGTAGGAAAGAAGTAGAATTTGATTGGGTATCTCTCAAACCTGCACAGAGTTTAAGGTACTTCTTCAGTACTGTTTCACCAGAATATAGGGGTGGTAAATGAGAACTCTGGAATCATATTGAATTGATTCACAATTCAGCTACGGTATTTCTAAACTCCGTCATCTGGTATTTCAATAACCTCATTTAACCATGAGAAAGTATGCATAATAACAATGCCCACATAGAAATGTGTTTGTGAGGACTGAATTAGTTCTATGCTCAGGTTTAGCATAATTTGTATTATATGTTAAGTATTCAATAAAAGTTGGAAATTATTTTTATGACACATGGGAAGTAAAAAATATGTATAACCTTAAGTAAATATAAACTATTAAAAGTAACAGTGGGTTAATTATTAAGAAATTTGAATTCTAGAATCCAGGTTTGTGCTAACAAACATAAATCTGCCAAAACAAAAATTTCTTTAAGATAAAAGATTTTTGTAAAAATCAGGCTACACAATTTGTTCAAAATAAGGTAAATAAACTAACACAAACAACTTGTATTTCTTTTCTTTTTGGTGAGATTTTTTGCTATGGGGTATGTGAGTTTGCCAGAGAGGCAGACAGAAAAAGAGACAGAAAGGAAGAAATCACCCCCCAGGGGAATGACTATGCCACAACCCCTTCTCCTCCATTCTCCTCTCAGGATCTTGAGCACACACGTACACCACCTGCTGTGCATTCTAAGTCACCAGGTCAGGACTCGAACCATGGTTGACAATGTGGGAGTCCAATGACATAGCCATTATGCCAAGTTCTGTTCCATCAAGAATCTTCACGAAGTCTGACTGGCAATATGTGTTGCCTCTTTTTTACTCACTTTTATAAATCCTCATCAATAAGTCACTATAGCCAATGAACCCGTGAATTTTGTAATGCATTTTGAGTTCCACAAGAATATATTTGTCTGGAGTCTCACACAATCTAAGGATGAACTTGAATGTCAATTTATCAATAAGTCATATAAAATGATGTGCTATGACTAGCTTAATCAATATTTGAAAGATACTTAATACATTTTAGTGCATTTGCTTAAAACATAGTAAAAATTCAATTTATAATGTTTCCTTAACAAAATACCTGTTTTATTTTCAGAACTAACTTTCTAATTATTGATAATACAGTAGAAGTTTGAAATTAGGTTTGTATTTGAGTCCAGTGCTATTATTTATTGGCTTTTGATTCCTGGATATAGTGTTAAAGCCTTACTTTTCTTATTAGTAACAATAAGTAAGGCAATTTTATCGACATCATAGAATTGTTTTGACAGTTGAATAAAATGTTGTCTGCAATAATCTTAACAAAGTGCATGGAATACAGTAAGATGTCGATAAATAGTTTTCTACTGAATCCACTACCACCCAGGTTAAGAAACGACTTTACAAACAACGTATAGGGTATTCATGGGGAAAACGACATAATATTAATTTACAAAATTCTGAATAGGTTGTCAGATGCACATTAGTGAATGGCAAAACTAAATATTGTAAAGGCAGTGCCTTCTCTAACTTACTTTATATTTAATGCAATTCTAATCCAAATTCCAAATTATTTTCAAATTTAACATATAATATAGCATATAATATAGCATATAAGTTATGAAATCTTAGAGGATTTTCAAATAAAAATATAATGAGAAAGGGCTTGGACTCTCAAATATATGATCATATAGTGCTATAGTCATCAAAACTGAGAAATGCCTGCATAAGTATCAACTGAAAGATAATAAAATTAAGATGCTTAGACATGAATGTTTGGCTTAGGAAGATGTAGATACAGACATGAAGTTAGCATGCCGTACAATAATATAGACTTCTCACTACTTGAAAGTGGAGAGAACCGAGTGGACAAAACAGAATTGTATTGTTACCTCTTTCCATATTATCTAATAATGCCAGATGTCTTAAAGCCTAAAACCACTAAAAAGAGAACAGGAGGTATTAATTTATAGTATATAAACATGTAATCATAAATAAATAAAGAATGGAAGTATAAGTTCAGTAATTAACACAAATGTTCAGTCTTAGGAGAAAATTTTAGTTAGTTATTGCACATTTACATAATGGAGTTTTTTTAACCACTGAAATGCTCTTTTAAATGGCTTTTGATGACTTTAAAAAATAATTACAAGATGATTCTAAGACTAAAAATTCAAGCAACATGAAAAGGCACAATATCCCATTATAACAGAAATGAAAAAGAAATTTTTTGTCCTTGTGCTTTTCTGCACTTAGTTTTTTTTTTTTTAAATTAACACCATAGTCAAAGTATGTATTAAATTTATAAATAAGCAGTAGGTCTCTGATGATGACAAGAAAATGAGGAAGACAGTCTTATTTAGGACATTTTGAAAAAAATTCAACTTTTCAAGTTTAAAGAGCTATGGGACCTAATTTTTTTTTTTTTTTTTTTAGATTAGAGAAAATGAAAGTTAATGTTAATGTTCAAAATAGAGCTGGCATCTCTCTACTGGTGAGAATTAAACCAATAAATCACATCAGTCCCTGTGGGTAATTGTTTAAGCTGGCAAGAATACAACACATATCATTAAACTTTATATCCACATTTACTTTTTGAGTTGAAGCTGACATATCAGGATGAAGTCTGGCATATACAAGCAGCATAAAAGCATGATTTTTTTAAGGTAGAGTAAAGGAATATCCACGGAGAAACATATATGTTATGTGGTGAAGAGTTTCTGAGAGTGATAATACTGAAGTTATCATCAAATTTAGCCAAGTCCTTGATGTGAGGAATTTCAGTTCATTGTTGATGACACAGATTGCAGAAGCATATGGAAGCAATTAGAGGAAAGTAAATGGAGACTGTGGGTTCAGGCTGCATATTTGTGGAGCTTGACTAGATAAAAGGAATAATATAGGATGAGATCTAAAAGAGGCAATGAGGACTCTGGTATCTTCTTTCAGAGCTGAGGAAATCTGAGCATGAAAGAAAGCCAAAGAAGACAAAATTGATGATTCTCTGGTGGGGGTGTGCAAGTGGGGAGAATGTGGGTGAGAACAGTGTTTCATTATGGGGGAATAGCACTTCTGTACCAAAGGCTAAGGGGTTAGATTTCCAGATATGTAGAGGAAGCTTCTTCCGTTGAGATTAGCAGGAAGTTAGTTCTGATACATGTGAAAATTCACCAGGAGACAGGCAGCTGGGAGGGGGCGGGTAGTGGTGTGTGCAGTCTAGAAGCCTGGGTCAGAAGATAAAAGATCTTGGCTCTCAAATGAATTAGATGCGTGAGTAGAGAATATGCTCAATGCACTTACTAACCTTGTGGGTCTGATTCTCCTCAGGTCAACAGGGATAGAGTGCATTTCATGTAAAGTACTACATAACATGAAAAATTCCATAAACTGTGAAAAATCCTTAGTAAAAGTTGTAATGCATCCCTAAAACTAGATGATCATTTTTAACATGAGATGACGTGGGAAGAGGGCCTGATGAGGATAGTGGAAAGTTAAGAGTTTCAGGAAATGCAAATTTCAGTGCGATTTTCAGGGTCCAAGAGAATGGATGCAGCATGGCCAGCTGGTCTCCCTGATAGGAGCTTATTAAATTCCTCTGACAAGCCCCAACAATCTTGCTGCGTGAATATGACACTTTTGATGACTGCCCAATGTGTTTGAGCTTACAGCCCCTTCTAACACACTTTCCTCATTTACCAGTGTGGATGGTCTTTACTGTGCCTGATTTCAAATCATCTCTGAGGCTCCCCCATGGTGGCATTGTAGATTTACAGTGTTGGGTACTATGGAAATATCTTAGAATCTAGATGCACAGTGGGTCCGTGGGAACAGAAAGATTCTCACACACGGAAAGCTCCATAAAACATCTACAGCATTGTCTTAGGTTGCTTGGAGAAACTGCATTCATATTCATAATGTATTGTATAATTATGAGATCCTGATTTTCATATTTCCCAGAGTGCCTTTTCAGCTCTGCTGTATTAGCAAATTAGAGGAGACAACACAACTTTACAAAATTAGAGTGTTCTGTTTTGTATGTTGCAGTTTGACAGTATTCTAGTTTTAATTTGTTCATCATTGATCCTAATAAAGACAAACCGTCATTGTAACCACTGCCTGGAATGCAATACATTAGTTTTATTGCCTCTGTAACAGCTGCTCATGTGTCGCTTCCTCTGCCATTCAATGATGATGTGTCCTTTTCTCCAGGCAGTGCCAGAAAATCTGGGAGAGCTCACAACAGAACACTGCCATATGAACTGGGGTGAGCAGAGGGAAACTTAATTGTATGTCATCATTGTACTTTTACTACTTAGTGCAGAAAGGGGACATATGGAAGACAGGCACCTCATGTAGACATCATGAACAAGTAAAGATATTTTACTATCTTTTTTTTTATTTAACCAGCTTTGTATTTTCTCTTTATTGCCTACACAATTTAGACCTGAACCCTCAACTAAAAATCAGGAATAAAAAAGACTCCGTGGTGTTCAAATGAGTAAACTTTGTGTCTCCAGCAGAGACGCAAGTCTACCACATACATACCCGGACAATATTTAAAAGCCTGTCTTAGGTCTAGAAGTAATATAAATAATATATATATATAACTTATTATATAAGTAATATATATATTCATTATATTATATATAATATATACATACACAAATAAACACACACATACATTTACAGTGTTGCGTACTATGGAAATATCTTAGAATCTAGATGCACCATGGGTCCGTGGGAACAGAAAGATTCTCACACATGGAAAGCTACATAAAACATCTACAGCATATATATATATAGAGAGATAAATAAGTTAAAATTTCATCTTCATTTTTTTAAAAGAAGTATTTTGCTTAGAAAAAAAATTGTGCAGGCATATTCATGGGAATCTCTGGTCAATCAATTAGGATGGAGTCTAATAAGGTCTAAGTTTAGGATGTGATAGGGAGCACTGTTCCCAAGCTTAGAAACAGGATAGGGCTAAGATAACCAAAGATGTAGTCAACAGTAGGCTGTTACAGTGGGGTCACGATCTGCCTTCTTAATCTTTTCCTCTCAAGATTTGTCCATATTGGTTCACTGTGTGCTCAAACTTCTTTCTGGGGGACAGTGGCACCCTAGAATTTTGCCAATATCCCTTTATCTCTACAAACCTATTTCAACGATTCTTGGGTCTTCTTCAAAGCACCAAAGCGAAAAGAAGTAAATGTGCGAATTACATCATCACATGGGCACACTGCTATTAGAAGCAAGTGATGTTCTACCCAAAGGTATTAGAAGGAAGGGATGTTGAAGAGAGTTTATAAAGAAAGTACCATAAAATGCCACAGCTAAGGAGACCAGCAGTTAGTGTAATGGCTATGTCGCTGGATTCCCACATAGTCGACCACGGTTCGCGTCCTGGACTCGGTGGCTTAAACTCACGCTGGGCACATGTGCGTGCGTGCCCAAGATCCTGAGAGAAGAATGGAGGAGAAGAGATTGTGGCGTGGCCATCCCCCCTGGAGGGTGATTTCTTGCTTTCTGTCTCTCTGCCTCTCTCTGTCTGTCTGGTGAGTGCACGCGTCCTATAGCAAAAACCTCTCAATAACCAAAAAAAGAAGCCACAGCTAAGAAGAAACTAATATATTAGGAAACTAGTTGAAGAGAAGGGAGAGTCCTCATTTTATTATTGGATAGTTTATTTTTACTATTACATTTGATATATACTTTATCCATAAAATCAAGCTTACTAGGATAAATATAGATTTATTATCAAAATAAATATTTGAGCCATGGGTTAAAGTATGTGAGAATTAAAATCTGTTGACCAAAATACTTTACCAAGAAGTATACTACTTTTTGGAGGAAATACAAATAGATTTAACTTTGACTTGGACTTTATTGAAATCTTTGATTGACCAAGAACATGTTTTGAATTGATCATTTTTATTTTGAATTGAGATTATGATTTTACAGACATTTAAAAACACAGAACCAAAATCTGTTCAAAACTCTTGGCTTCTTTTAATCCTCTCCTGGTCTAGAAACCAGGCTGCAATAAATCTCAACGCTAGATTATATACATAAAATTTTATTTATCTAACCTGGACACATTTCAAATGCAGTTGTAATTATAGGAGCTTATTATAATGTTTGGAATGTGTTCTTCTACAGTTTTGTATCTTGACCTCTTTTATCATCTCTGCTAGATCCTCATCCCAAACTCCAGCCTAGCAGATTTGATCCTTTGAGCATAATGACTCAGGTGGCTGGGCACCAGCAGGAGAAAAGTAATTTCTCCACCACTTGCTACTAAAAATGAACTCATGATGTCTTTCCTTTCTTCACATCATAGATGGGGTAGCATGAAGAAAGCTCCTACTTTACTTATTTCCAACTAAATCTTCTTTTCATGGTAATTAGTCCTGAATTTTTATTTAATGACATTTCAGAAGTAAGATAGGCAATAGAAAAAAACAATTATTTTGCCCAGGGCTATGGAATGTTCTAAATAGCCTCATTTACTGTTAACATTAGAGAGGAAACTTGCTTGTCATTATTTTGTAAAATATATGATGCTGACATTTTCCTTTTTTCCAAGTAAAATAAAGTAATAGCTCAAGAAAGGAAAATTATTTTCTGAGTTATATATAACTCTTAGTTTTTTGCATCAGGTTCTTACTCATCATGCTTAATTGCCAAATCTTAGAGCTGTAAAAAATACATTGTACTGATCATATTATGAGATCTGATATTATTTATCTAGAACATATTCACTCTAACAGCTTCCTTCACTTAATATTTAGTAAAAAAGTACAATTATTACTAGATAAATGTAAACATCCCTCAAGCATGATAACTGCTCTTTTGTACAACTTTTCTTGTCTCTTATTTAAAATATTTCATGTGCAGCATAGCTGTGGTGGCACAAGGAGGGGACACTGTGGAATGGTGGCTGAGGCCACATGAGAGGCCTAGGTTTGGTTTCTGAGCGTGTTGGTGTGCACCTGTGATCCTAGGGAACTAGGAGACTGGGGCAGGAGGACCACAGTATGGAGAGACTGTGTAAAAAATCTCTCTTTCTCTCTCTCTCTTCCTGCCCACTTACCTCTCTTTTCAATGCTCTTTTTAAAAAAAATTAACTTAATTTATTGTTATTATTTTAAATTTTTCTGTAGGGTACATGTGTTCACCAGAGAGAGACAGAGAGAGAATGAGTGAAAGAGAGAAAGCAAGCTGCCAGGTTCAGGACTCAAACCATGGTTGGCCATGTGGGAGTCCAGTGCCTTAACCACCATGCCATCTGCTGGTGCCTTAAATGCTCTCTCACTCTGTGTGTGTGTATGCGTGTGTGTATACATACACATATATGTTATGACTTATTGATGCAATATAAGTGATACTTTTAAGATAAATTCAGAAATGCCCCTTTAGGATCAACTATTAGACATGAAATGTGAAATTCTGTCACACTAGTATGAATGACTGCTACTATAATTGCTGGCTCCTCTTTTATTAGGCTTTTTATTAATTAAATGTAAAGTCTGCTATTGGCCTTATAAAAAGTGCTCATCTGTTTTCCTTTAATTTCAAGTAGATTAAAAGTGAGATTTGGCATTAATTAAAAACTTAGAATTTATGGGAATTTTAATTGCAAATAACATTTCAGCGGTGGTCACATAGATTACTTCTTAGTTCTGCTTAATAAACATGGTTTTGAACAATGACAAGACAAAACAATAAATCATTTGATAAAAAGAGCATCATCACTGGCTTTGCTGTCCATGGCTACCTTTAATCCTATCTAGCTGGGGGTATCTGTGAGGAGGGGCTTGACACCTCAAGGTCTGCTTGAATAGCATTAAACTTTTACACCGTTGTCTGGGAATTTCACTTTTACTATGAAAATATGGATGGTTTGGAAAAACAGCAATATAAGTCCCTCTTCCCCCAAATCATCAGCAGCATTCACCTGCTCAATCAAAATAGTAATACTTTCACATCACGTTATGCAAATATAATTTTGCTGTTTTTCTTGAGGTTGAATATAGGATGTATAGGATACTGATGTACAAGAAGTTTCTGGATGTTTTTCATGTTACTTTTTATGAGCTTAACCAAAGAAAACCAAAACCATCTTCTGTGGGGACTTACAGTACAGATATTTTCCAGTTAGCATCTTTGAATATTCTCCTCTGCCGTGAGTCAGGTGTAGCCCTGTCACACTGGGCTTCTAAGAGGAGCTCTATCTTTGTAGCCCAGGCTACATGTGACAAGATTAAATTGGCACACTTTACTGTATAGCTCTTGTATTCCTGGCAGCACTAGCCTAGCTGATACCTCTGAGAGCAGGCTCAGCTGTCACTCAGTGACCCATTAACACTATCGCTCCATCCTGCAGTGTCATTTTTCTCATTCTTATGGAGATATTGCTCCCTGGAGATCCCCAATACCTGCAGGAATGAAAGAGAACAGCAGAGACAGGCTAACTATCAAAGAGGGAGCAAACAACACAGCAAGACCATGAATTCCAACAGTCGAATTTTAAATTGAGTGAAAAGATGCAGCCCATTATGATGGCTGCCTTTGGAAGGTGGGGAGAGGATCGAGTTTTAAGACCTACCATAACTTTTTTAACAAGCTATTTTTCTCCTTCCTGCCTGAATATCAAAAGAAATGCCCAAAAATAACACTTGCAACTAGATAGAAAGAAGGCAGCTGCTTTGAACAGGTAATAAGGAAATCTGGGTAAGAATTTATCATTTACAAATAGGCAATGGATATAAAACAGAGCATCCATAAGGCAAATTGCTTACTATTCTAAATGAACAGGCAAAGGTTGGCTTATTGAAGTATACAATTACCTTCCTAGGAAAAGCACAAAAGAAGAAAATGAAAGATGATCATTGCAGCGCTAGACCTACAGCTTTGTCCTAGGACTGAAGTGCTACCAGTGGCTTGAACAAGCTCCATTACTCTCTTGTGGTTCAAACTGCAGATGTATTGTTTAGCAGGTCACTTCCTACGAAGACACACTTTCTACGGCTTATATAAAGAGGCATTCTAAGAACATGTTTCTTGATTTCTAGGACTAAGACTGGTCCAACTAGACTGATACAATAGCAAAAGCAAAGGTATCTAAGTCTACGAAAACCTGTTCAAGACATCTTTAAGTACAAAAAAACAAAAACAAAAACAAAAACACAACAAATTAAAAAAATGAAAATAGATGACTTAGTAAAAAGTGGGGGAGGAGTAAATAGGGGTCTGGACAGGATTCAGAATTATTAGAAAAGGTAGGAAAAGGCAGGACATTACAATTTTTTAAAAACTACAATCTGCATCTCAACTCTACCTCTAACTTTCCCACATCAGATAACATTTATTACTGGGGCTAGACTGTTACTCTCAGGCTGAAAATGGGTACCATGTACCCCAACCCTCGGATGACACAGGTGCTAGAATTCAGAATAAACATGGCATGTTCTTCAAGAGCATTAATTTTGTGGGAAAAGTGATGTGTTTTTTAAAATGTTAATTATAAATGATTCACAGCTTTATCTTTATATTAAAATAAATATATGAAGTAGCATAGCTTGAACAAGCTCCATTACTCTCTTGTGGTTCAAACTGCAGATGTATTGTTTAGCAGGTCACTTCCTACGAAGACACACTTTCTACGGCTTATATAAAGAGGCATTCTAAGAACATGTTTCTTGATTTCTAGGACTAAGACTGGTCCAACTAGACTGATACAATAGCAAAAGCAAAAGCAAAGGTATCTAAGTCTACGAAAACCTGTTCAAGACATCTTTAAGTACAAAAAAACAAAAACAAAAACAAAAACACAACAAATTAAAAAAATGAAAATAGATGACTTAGTAAAAAGTGGGGGAGGAGTAAATAGGGGTCTGGACAGGATTCAGAATTATTAGAAAAGGTAGGAAAAGGCAGGACATTACAATTTTTTAAAAACTACAATCTGCATCTCAACTCTACCTCTAACTTTCCCACATCAGATAACATTTATTACTGGGGCTAGACTGTTACTCTCAGGCTGAAAATGGGTACCATGTACCCCAACCCTCGGATGACACAGGTGCTAGAATTCAGAATAAACATGGCATGTTCTTCAAGAGCATTAATTTTGTGGGAAAAGTGATGTGTTTTTTAAAATGTTAATTATAAATGATTCACAGCTTTATCTTTATATTAAAATAAATATATGAAGTAGCATAAAATATTCATATATATATATATATTTTAAAGATAAAAAAAGACTGTAAGGCATTATTGGTAGGAAGGAACCTCTGGCATAAGCTCTCCGAACTCTCTTGTGCCTTCCGGATTGAGTTTGTGTCTCTCTTATATTTGATCCACTTGGGGGGAAGATCTGAGAAGCACAGCTATGCAATTTCGCAGAGGAAAAACGACTCTGATTAGCACAGAACAGTAATGAAGGTGCTGTTAAATAAGATCGGGGTAGTTCCACCAAGTCTTTCAGCCTAAGAAACCACCTTAGTCTCCGTTTGCAGTTGGCAGGTGCCTGGGCCGCTGCGCAGCACGAGGAAGCCCCCACCCCGGGGCATGCGCACTGGACTGTGGTGCAAGCACGGTTAGCGCTCCCAAAGAGACGCTGGGACCCCCTGGCCGTTGAGCGGAGGTTGGGCGCTGCAGCCACCACCTCGGTGCTCCATGAGGAAGATGCTGGCCGCTGTCGTCTCCCGCGTGTTGTCGGGTGTTGCCCAGAAGCCCGCCCGCAGAGTGCTGGTGGCATCCTACAACTATTCAAAAGATGCCACCTTTGAAATCAAGAAATGCGATCTTTACCGGTTGGAGGAGGGCCCTCCGCTCACCGCGGTGCTCACCAGGGAGGATGGGCTCAAATACTACCGGATGATGCAGGTGGTTCGCCGCATGGAGCTGAAGGCGGACCAGCTGTACAAGCAGAAGTTCATCCGTGGCTTCTGTCACTTGTGCGACGGCCAGGAGGCCTGCTGCGTGGGCCTCGAGGCAGGTATAAACGCCTCAGACCATGTCATCACGTCCTATCGGGCTCATGGCATAAGCTATACTCGGGGGCTCTCGGTCCGATCCATTCTGGCAGAGCTGATGGGACGAAGAGGAGGGTGTGCGAAAGGAAAAGGAGGGTCGATGCACATGTATGCCAAGAACTTCTACGGGGGAAATGGCATTGTGGGCGCCCAGGGCCCCTTGGGTGCTGGGGTTGCCCTGGCCTGTAAATATTTGGGAAACAGTGAAGTCTGCTTGACCTTATATGGGGATGGCGCTGCCAATCAGGGGCAGATAGCTGAAGCTTACAACATGGCAGCTTTGTGGAAATTACCTTGTATTTTTGTTTGTGAGAATAACCTCTACGGGATGGGAACATCTGCTGATAGGGCTGCGGCCAGCACTGACTACTACAAGAGGGGCAACTTTATCCCAGGGCTGCGGGTGGATGGCATGGACGTTCTGTGTGTTCGCGAGGCAACCAAATTTGCAGCCGACTACTGTAGAGCTGGAAACGGGCCCATTCTGATGGAGCTGCAGACCTACCGTTATCATGGACACAGCATGAGCGACCCCGGGGTCAGTTACCGGACCCGAGAAGAGGTTCAGAAGGTTCGAAGTAAGAGTGACCCTATAATGCTTCTCCAAGAGAGAATGGTAAACAGCCAGCTTGCCAGTATTGAAGAATTAAAAGAAATCGACGCTGATGTGAGGAAAGAAATTGATGATGCCGTTCAGTTTGCTACAACCGATCCAGAACCACCTTTGGAAGAATTAGGCCATCACATCTACAGCAATAATCCACCTTTTGAAGTTCGTGGTACAAATCAGTGGATCAAGTTTAAATCCATCAGTTAAAGGAAGACCATATAAAAATTTATTCTAATCCTTCAATGGAATATTCATGACCAAGTTTAAGAAACTGTTCTCAAGTTTGTTAAGGAGGAATAAAACCCATAAAACCAAAGACTTGTAATTTTTTATTCAGAGATTAAACAAGATTAAAAGATGTTTATTCAATTAGGAGGGATATTATTCAATTGTACACTGCATTAAAAGGTACTATACAGTTAATCATTTAATGTGAAAATCTTAAAGATCATTTTTAATTTACACAAATGTAAAATGGGAAAAACAGGATTAACTTCCCAAATCACTTGCCACCATAGTTCTATGTGCCTTACTTTTGTATTATTTTAACAAATACTCTTATTTTTTTTTAAAAAAGTAGTTGATTCCTGTACTCCTCCCCTCCCACTACCCCTCCCACATGAGTTGTGTGAAACATCACTACCCTGCGTTAGAGAAATTATTTCCATCCACTCAGGACCCCTAATGCTATGCCACTTAAAATAGGTTACTTAAATTAACCATAACTAACACAGTTTAGTGTAATAGTGTGCACACACATACTCATGCATATGCAATATTGGTGCTAAAGCCTAACACCATTTTCCCAATAAAACATATTTAATGGAGCAGGAAAAAGAGGACGAGAACTTTAAAAAATATTATTATGCTTTGTTGCAATATTTTTTAGTACACTAAAGAAAAAATAAAATCTGGGAGAAAAACAATTTTGCTTTAACCTTCAAGTTTAAGTTACTCTTATTATATGACCATTTATATCACTATGTGTTCCATATTTTAAAAAGCCATCCTTGTGAATTTCAGACCAAAAAAATGAATAAACAGAGATAGTGATATCAAAGGAATTAAGCAGATGAGATGGCATTAATAAAAAGTTGAAAGCAAAATCTGCCTTGCCTTCAACTATAGTTATTAACTGTATATTACCTGATTAGCTAATATTTTTTAGTGCAACTGACCGTTAACAGATAGCATATTTTCAAAGGAAAATCTAACTTGGCTCATATAGTTTCCGTCTTCTCTATAGCCCAGTAACATGTCAATTAGCAAGTCAGGTCCTAGTGGAAAGCTTTACTTGCTTATATTTCACTAAAGATTTATAATAATGAACTTGATATTTTGCATGCCTTACTCTCTGGAGATAGGCTTACTGAAACCAGAAATGAGAATGTGTAACTTAAGAAACAGTTCGTGGAAAATACCGAAAGAATCAATCAAATGTTAATACTTTTTTTTTTTTTTTTTTGGAGAGGTTTTTGCTATAGGGCGCATGCGCTCGCCAGACAGAGAGAGACAGAGAACCAGAAAGCGAGAAATCACCCCCCAGGGGGATGGTCACGCCGCAGTCCCTTCTCCTCCATTCTCCTCTCGGGATCTTGGGCACGCATGCACACACGCCCGGCGTGAGTTTTAAGCCACTGGGTCCAGGATGCGAACCGTGGTTGACTACGTGGGAGTTCAGCAACATAGCCATTACGCTAACTGCTGGTTCCCAATATTTTTGGTTTTAACTGTATAGCACCTACTTCTACAAATAGAATCTAGCTTCTAAGAACTTAAAGAGAAAAGGGCTCCAACACATGCCTATGTACATGTATACATAATTACTGTATTTCCCCCAAAACAAGTTGAAACAAGTAAGATGACCTTAACATTTTAAATTCAGAAAGCAGAAATAAACATTGATTTGTTTATATATTACCAGTTAACATATTTTGCTTAGAATACTGCAGCTGCATTTCAGAGGTACTTTGATTAGATTCCTACCACTAAAAATAAAAATTTTTATAACATCAAAATAATAAAACATTCTTATTAATAAGAATGTTTATTCTAACATGCTGATACTTCCATATACTTGCAAGTAGAAACTGCTCAATTAAAGCTACTGTGCATATACAATATACAGAACTCAGTTTAAAAAAATTTTTTTGATGTAGGGTATGTATGCCCACCAGAAAGTGAGAAAGCACCCCAAAGTAAGAAAGCACTCAACCAAGGGGGGCAGCTGTGCCATAATCCCTTCTTTTCTATTCTCTTGGAACCCTGGTCACACAACCATGTATGCCAGGTATGTTTTCCAAGCTCCTGGATCTGGAACTAAAACTGCAGAGCTGGCCAGGTGGGATTCAGCTGCCTAAATCACCATGCCACTGGCTAGCCCATAGACATCATTTTAAAACTTGTGTATAAAATAGATTTTTTTTTTTTAGAGGTTTTTGTCTTAGGGTATGTGTGCCGGCTGGAGAGACAGACAGAGACAGTGAAAGGGAAAGTGAGAAATAATCCCCCAGGGGGGATGGTCAAACCAC
Organism: Tupaia belangeri chinensis; assembly: GCF_000334495.1. Taxonomy (NCBI): domain Eukaryota; kingdom Metazoa; phylum Chordata; class Mammalia; order Scandentia; family Tupaiidae; genus Tupaia; species Tupaia belangeri. Next base: position 714,464 of record NW_006159847.1, read on the forward strand.
AATCCCTTCTTCCTTCTCCTCCTGGGATCTTGGGCATGCACACATATATGCCCAGTGTGAGTTTCAATTTACCAGATCCAGCACTCAAACTGTAATTGGTCATGTGGGAGTCCAGCAACATAACAGCTACACCATCTGCTGGTCACATATAGATTCTTTTGATGCCAGCAAAAATATGATACAAGTAACTGATTAGAAATCGAATCATTGGGACCAGCAGGTGGCATAATGGTTATGTTGCTGGACTCCCACATAGCCATCTGTGGTTTGAGTCCCAGGCCCTGTGACTTAAACTTATACTGGGCACATGTGCATGTGTGCCCAAAATTCCAAGAGGAGAATAGTGAAGAAGGAATTGCAGTGAGGCCATACCACCCTGTGTGTGTGGGAGGGGGGGGGAAGGGGGCCATATCTCACTTTCTGTCTCTCTGGCTAGCACATGCTTGCTATAGCAAAAATCTCTCACTCAGAAATCAAATAATCAACTAAATCAAGATACACAGTATTGTACCCCATTATAAGAAAAAAATCTAAATCTTACTATATTAGTGGAATAATGTACATTTGTCACATACTACCAAATACCATAAAACAAAAAGTTTCCTATATTAAAAAAATATTGAGAGTTTTGTGTAAACATTTAGTAACTATAGCATTATTGGCTATGCACAATTCATGCAAACAAAGAAAAAAACCCAAACAGTTGTTTTCAACAAGGTCAAGCTTTATTGCTTGACTAATGATAATAATCTACGAGGTATAAACCTGTATAGTGTAGAAATCCAGCAGTTGGATTCTATTTCCTGCCTATAGGACTAGGTTACTCAATCCATCTTATCCACATATCAGAAGACCTAATAAGCCATGATAGTCATAATAAAAACTTCACTGTGGAAGCATTGCCAGATTATTTGAGAGAAGAAAGAATCTTTATGATACTCCATAAAAGTAAAGGATTGTGTATATATATGTATGGAATGGAATGAGAAAGAAGGTTTAGCAAGATCTATAAAGGGAATCGTCAGATACACTGGAATTACATTTATTTAAAATAAATGAATACATCTTCCCACCTAGTATACAAAAATCCCCAGCATATTGCTAGTGAAATTTAATCTGACAATTTATGAAAATGAGCTAGTTTTTAAAAATGGAAATACATACTATAAAGTACATCCTTCTAAAAGTGTACAATTCAATAGTTTAAGTATATTTGCAACCATGACCACTACTATCTAATTTGAGAACATTTTTATCACTCTAAAGAGAAAACCCATACCCATTTTAAATCACTCCCATTTCCCCTGGAAACTACTAATCTACTTCTTACTCTAGATTTCCCTATTCTGCATATTTCATATAAATCATAAACTATGTGGTCCCATGGACTGGCTGTTTTCATTTAACATAATGTTTTTGAGTTTTATCCATACTGTAGCATGTATCAGTACTTTATTCTTTTTATGATTGAATCACATTCTCTTTTATCAATTTTTGGTCATATGAATTTTTTCCTACTATCTGAATATTATGAATAATAACAGCTTATGCTGAAATAAAGTTTAATACTTTAAACGTAAAGATGAGATTGTAAAGATATTGACTAAGACAAGAATAGTATCTTTTATGATACAAATCCCTTTCAATTAAATCAAGTTTAAGAAAAGTGTTAAAATACTTTTAAGTCTGATCATGTATAAATTTATTTAACCTACTGTTCCAATTGGATTTTGACTTTTTTTTTAAAGAGTGATTTTTGCTATAGGGCACATGTGCTCCCTGAGGAGACAGAAAAAGAGAGAGAAAGGGAGAAATAATCTCCTGGGGTGATGGCCACGCCACAATCCCCTCTCCTCCATTGTCCTCGTGGGATCTTGGGCATGCACGCACACATTCCTGGCGTGAGGTTTAAGCCATAGGGTCTGAGACTAAAACCGCAGTTGACTACATGGGAGTCTAGCAATGTAATCATTATGCCATGTGCTGGTCCCTGGATTTTGATTTTTAATAGACTATTTTTAGAGCAACTTTATATGCCAACTTTCTACCCTCTATGACAGAAACTGAAAAAATTAGAGGATATAGAAGCATGGGAAATGGTTACTGATACTGGAGAAATTATGGGAAGAGGGTGGGAGAAGGAGGAGAACATGAGGAAAGGAATCAAGGAGAAGAATAGAGAGGCAAGACATGTATGGGACAGAGAAATGGATGGTTATCTGGTGAGGATTACATGTATAGTATCTTCAACTGGACTGGTATAAAGCGTGTTCATGTTGGGTAAATTCACTTTACAAGCTATAGTGATGTATAGTGATTGAATGTATAAAATAAAGTAAAATTAAAAAAAGTTATCATATACCTCACACTCAGTTTCTTATTTTATTTTTTATTTTTTGGAGAGATTTTCACTGTAGGGCGTGTGCGCTCGCCAGACAGACAGAGAGAGACATAGAGACAGAAAGCGAGAAATCACCCCCCAGGGGGGATGGTCACGCCGCAATCCCTTCTCCTCCATTCTCCTCTCGGGATCTTGGGCACGCACGCACACGCGCCCGGCGTGAGTTTTAAGCCACCGGGTCCGGGACATGAACCGCAGTCGGCTACGTGGGAGTCCAGTGACATAGCCATTACGCTAACTGCTGGTTCCCTTATTTTATTTTTTTAAAGAGATTTTTTTTTTATAGGGAGCATGTACTTGCCAGAGAGAGAGAGAGACAGAGAGACAGAGAGACACAGAGAGAGAGACAGACAAAAAGCAAGAATACATCCCCCAGAGGTGGTGGCTATGCCACAATCCCTTCTCCTCCATTCTCTTCTTGGGATTTTGGGCATGCATGCACACACACATGCCCGGTGTGAGTTTTAAGACACTGGGTCCTGGACATAAACTGCAGTTGGCCATGTGGGAGTCCAGCAACATAACCATTATACCATCTGCTGGTCCCAGTTTCCTCTATTATTAACATCTTACATATTGGTTCATGGTAAGAAAAGGAAAGCATAATCTCAGCAAAACTAGGTTACTGGAAACTTTCACATTCAAATAAACACAAAAGGCTCTCTCTTCACAGTCTTTGGAGATAATCTCTGAACCCTTGGAATATTCTGCCTATTATGAAATCATTTTCTAAGCCTGAGATCTTGGGCAATGTTGTGCCAGTGTGACCAGGTAAGTTCATCTTTTTATTTTTTTATTTTTTCATTTCATTTTCTTTTATACATTCAATGACATTATTTGGCTTACAAAATGGATATTTCAACAGGTGAACATTTCTCCCTAGTACAGTTGATAAAACTATAAAATATCTTAAACAGATAATACCACATTTCTTTGTGCCATTAATGCTTTGCCTCCCTATTTTTCTTCTAAATGTCCTTCCTTGACCCTTCTCTTTACACACACTATACCTGGTATTTACATCTATATACTGTGTTTCTATATCCTTTAGTCAATTCATTTCATAGAGTGCAGATGGACACTCAGTATATATTAAGAGGGGATATACAATGCCTCTCCTTCATAGCCTGGCTTGTTTCACTCAGCAGTAAAGCTTCCATATTCATCCACTTCCTGTCAAAAGCTAGGTTTTTTTATGGCTGAATAGTATTCCATTGAGTATATGTGCCACAGTTTTTCTATCCATTCATCTGTTGGTGGGCATTTGGGTTGTTTCCATGACTTAGCAATTGTGAATAGAGCCACCATAAACATCAAGTTGCAAGCACTTTTCCGATTAAGTATTCTTTTGTCCTTTGGGTAGATACCAAAGAGTGGGATTGCTGGATCATATGGTAGTTTTATTTGTAGATTTCTGAGGAATCTCCAAATTGTTCTCCACATTGGCTGGACCAATTTACATTCCCACCAGCAGTGTAAGAGAGTTCCCCTTTAACCACATGCCGCCAACACTTATCGTTTATCGTTTTTTGTTTTTTTTAATCTTAGTCATTCTGACTGGGGTTAGGTAGTATCTCATTGTTGTTTTGATCTGCATCTCCCTTACAATGAGGAATATTGATCATTTTTTCATATGCCTTTTAGCTATTCGTATGTCATCTTTAGAG
>NW_006159847.1:718797-765616 GCF_000334495.1 Tupaia belangeri chinensis
TACCTCAATGTCTCCTAGAGATTCCCCAGTGTTTTCCAGGAGCAGTTTTATAGTTTGAGGTCTTAGATCTAGATCTTTGATCCACCTTGACTTGATTTTTGTCAGAGGTGAGAGGTTGGGGTTCAGATTCATCTTTCTGCAAGTGGAAATCCAGTTTTTCCAGCACCATTTGTTAAAGAGGTTTTCCTTCTCCCACTGGATTAACTGGTACCCCTTGTCAAAAATCAGTTGACTCTATGTATGGGAATTTATTTCTGGGGACTCTATTCTGTTCCATTGGTCCTTGTGTCTGTTTTTGTGCCAGTACCATGCTGTATCTTAATAATAGGTCTCTATGTAGTCCATTGAGAAAAGCTTGTGTCTGGTTTCTCCTGGACTTCTGCATATCTTTTCCATTTGCTGATTTTGATGTGCATTTTTTCACTGTAATAAAACTTAATAACTCTAGGCTAATAAATAATTTAATCTAGTTTTTTGATTATACAGAATAAAAAGCTATCCAGAGAAATCTGGAGTTATTAAATGTCTAATTCAGGTTCACACAGTAAGTGGTAGTGACTCAAGTCCCAGACCCAGTGGCTTGAAACTCACACTGCATGCCATATACTTGCAAGCCCAAAATCCCAGGAGGAAATGAAGGGGAAGTGATTGTAGCATGGCCATCCTTTTGGGGGATGATTTCTTACTTTCCCTCTCACTGTCACTTTCTCTCTCTCCAGCAAGTGCACATGTCCTAAAGGAAAGCCTCTAAAATAAGTAAACAAGTGAATGAGTGAATAGCATTAAGCAAGAAAAAAGGAAGTTTTGTCTATTACTCTAAACTGAGTTCATATTTCAAACTTAGAGTAGAAACACACACAAAGATTGGAAAGGGGAGGGGTTCGCACATGGTGTGGCAGTTAAGGTGTAACATGACCAACCACAATTCAAGTCCTGGACCTGGTGGCGTGTTTTGTCACACTCTCTATCTATCTCTGATGAATAAATAATAACAATACATAACATAAAATAAATAGTTGTTTTAAAATTGGGAAGGAAAAATAGAGGACATAGGAAGCAAGGTAGATTAAAGTTGGTCACAAGGCCTGCAGCAGTCTTTCAACTGAGAAGGGGGATCTATGTATATCCCTTCTCCTTGAATATGGGTTGGTTTATGACTACTCTGATCAATGGAAAACAGCAAAAATGATGCTGTGCAGTTTCAGGGCCCAGGACATAAGAAACATGGAGTTTCTATTTATATCTTTTGGCCTTATCCCCTTTAGAGCTGAGATTTTTCTATTTTAGAAGTTCATATACAGTAGGGAGGGCATGGGTAGGCATTCTGGTCACCAGTCTTATCTGATCTTTGCCTTCTAACCAACTTACAAAGGCAACAGTCAGGAACTAAGGCCATCTTGAACCCTCCAAACAGCCCATTTGCTAGCTGCAAGTCAACAACGGACCTCAGACAATGTCTTGCAAAATAGTAGAATCAGCAGTCAAAGATTCTCAATGTACAAAATGATAAGAAAAAGCGAAGATTGCTGCTTTTAATGTTCTAATTATTGAGGTAGTCTGCAACAGTAGATAATTATACTAAAAATCAAGTTCAGTTTCAGCAGAATTTAGAATTGTATTTCTTAGTTAAAGCCTGAGATCTCAAGAGAACAAGTGAAGGTTAAACCAATATCTGATTCAGAAACCCTAATAGCTGCAAGTCAACAACGGACCTCAGACAATGTCTTGCAAAATAGTAGAATCAGCAGTCAAAGATTCTCAATGTACAAAATGATAAGAAAAAGCGAAGATTGCTGCTTTTAATGTTCTAATTATTGAGGTAGTCTGCAACAGTAGATAATTATACTAAAAATCAAGTTCAGTTTCAGCAGAATTTAGAATTGTATTTCTTAGTTAAAGCCTGAGATCTCAAGAGAACAAACAAGTGAAGGTTAAACCAATATCTGATTCAGAAACCCTAAGGATATAGCACTGTGTAAATTCATAATGTAGAAGCATGGGAGAAGAGATGGCTCTCCAATAGGAATAAGAGAGTCTACGGATAAAATGACAACCATGCAACCTATAATTTCCTACCATCTAAGGCTGGTTTTCAAATTAACTAGAGTATTTACAACATTAAGTTTGAGGTTTTTATAATAAAATACTGTCTAACTGTAGGTCAAGGAATGTGCTACAGATTATAACTGCAATCTCAGTGACTGAGGCTCCTCTCAAGAGTCCAGGCAGAAGTTTTGTGTTGATTGTTGAGTACTTAAGCCTTGATGAGTCAAAGTTAGCACTTGAAATATCAAGGAAATGTTTCAGCCATTCAATGGAAGTTCACAGCTGTCTGGGAATAGTCTAAGTAGTTAAGAGGATTCTGGGCAGTCAAGGGCTCAGAAAGGATAGAACCTGAGCAGCAAAGCTGTGATGAAGAAAGCAGCCCAAACAAATCAGTAGCGTTAGACAGGAGGAAACAAGGCTCAATCAGAAGGCAGGGGAATGCAGTGGACATAGCAACCAACAAGGAAAAGGGAACCAGAAACAGGGATTGGCATCTGGTGACCTTTGAGCTACCATGGAAGTCAATATCTGTTGGAAGAATTGAATCAGTAGCATCTCATGTCCTGATCAGCCATTCAGAATCTAGTGTTTCCTGCCTAGTTCCGCTAGGTCTTAAAGCAACCCTGATTTTAAGTGGCATGGACGAAGGTATCATTTAAGCCTCAGTTCAGCTCATAGTCCTGTCATCTATGAAAACAGTATTTTGGGAAAGTGATCTAACTCTGTATTTATCCACTTTAATTTGTAAGAAGGTTAACCCATATGACTATCGTAAAATTTAACTGAAGAAGTAAAACAACAGTCCACCTAGTTCTTACGTACTCAGTGTGATCAGTTAATTGAAATTTCTGGTCCATAGGAAAAGATCTTTGACTGCCAGGATTCTCTTAATTACTAGACTAGTTCACAAACTGTGAACTCCCAATGACTTGCTCACACATTTCGGCATTTCAGGTGTCGGCATTGACTCGTCAAGGCCTAATCCTGAGAAAAATGACAAAATTTGGACAACAGAATTCTTGGGTTTTGTATAGGTAAGTAGCTGCCTATAGGACGGCAGTCGTTAGAAGAAAAAGAGAGCAGCCTGTGGAATATGTTTTCTTAAATTCAGCCCCCCTTTGTGTTCTCATGGCCCTCTGACTCTTGAATTTATTCTCCATCAGCCATCACTGAATACAAAGACTAGTACAGAAGGGCCAAGAAGTCTGGAGAGTAGGACTAGATGAAGGGGTAATGCAGTACCCCAATTTGCCCCCAGGTTCCATTCATCTATTGATTATAGTAAAACATGCAAATATTTTGCAGCTACTTCTTTGTTAGAATAAGGGATAGAGATACAGACTTTGCTATTGTATTGTAACATAGATGAGTATAGATAATCTAATACTAGCAATTCCTAGTAAATTAGTCCAACTTTTCCTGTTGTAGATTCCTTTGAAAAATTGCTCTCAAATAATATTAATATAAACAACAATCTGATCAGGCTTGAAACAAAACAAAAGAAATCAGACAAAAACTTTCCATTCAATCAGTATTATAATTCTTTCCCATTGACTTAATGCACGTCATTTTGATCCATGAGCCTGATCTATACAGGAAAAAGTAAAGATGAGAGGCCCCTGTCCTGGAATTTGAGAAGGAGAGATGGAAATTTTCTGCTAGGGCTAAGCACAGAAAGGAACACAATCAAATTAGGAAATGCTGAAGAGCAACAAAGACAGTTCATACAATACTTTCCTTTTGACAGGCCAATAAATACTCAAGCTGAATAATTTACCAAAAGAAAAAGAGCCCACTCAAACCTCATGACCTTTTGAACAATGAGCAGTAGTTCAATTATCCACAAATGGTCTATGAAAAGGCAGCTTTCCAGGTTGCAGTGTTATTTCAGCAGTCATACGTTAGAATTATTGAAGAGGGAGAACAGTGCTTTTGTAGTTTGCCATGTCCTGCTATAGTTGGTTACTTTCTTTTTAACAAAACTCACTGCCACAGGAAGTAGCACTTGGGAAAAAAAAAATAGAAGAAGAAGAAGAGAAAGAGAAAAGGTGGGAGGATACAATTATTTTAATAATGTTTCTGGTGAGCATGAGCTATTAGATTTCACCAGAATACTTTCTGTGCGCATTACTAGAGTGATATTGTCACTTTAGAAAGTATATAATTTGCTTCCATTAGAAACTCGGAGAACATCACTGTTATGCCATGGACCACAGAGTTGCAAGGCGAGGTGCTTAGCAACTCGCAGGTATATCGATGTTCCCGGAGTACGGTGTTTTTCTCACTAGTACCTTATAGAATCCTCTATCTGCCCTAAGACATGCATTTTGGAACCAAAGGCCTGGTGTTTATTTCTATTATAAAAGCACATGGTGAACTTCATCAGCTCTTGTGGAAGTGATGTTTCTCATGATTAAAATTTCTCTTCAAAAGTTCTTTGTCATTTCTCTCATTATTTGAAAATTCTAAACACTTTATGGATTTTTCTGTATCATCCTGAATTGTTGAGATTAAACTGAGAATTCTGTATAATTAAAACTCTGACAGTTCCAAAGATAGTGGAAAAACAATTTCACGACTTTGACATTGATATTTTCCTTATTTATTCACTATGTTATGCTAATTGAGGAAAAATAGCTGAATTCTTATCAGAGCATAACCAACTAAATTCTCTAATATACCTAAGGTCAGATCCAACAAAGGTCAAATGTCTTTTCTTTGGCAAATTAACTTCCTCTCATGTATGTTGTTGTTATTATTATTATTATTATTATTATTTATATTCAATCACTATGCTTTAGAAAAGGGAACTTCACACATACTTCGCAGGGCTGTGGTGAGGATTAGAAATAATCCATATGAAGTCCTTTCTGCCTGACACACATCAGGGACTCCACATCATAGTTTTACTTTCCCTCCTGTCTGTCTTCTTTTTCTTTCTTTTCTATACTATGTTAAAGCTTTGATTTTTCCCACTTATCTTAAACAGAAAAACACCCCATTTGCTTAACTTTCAGAAATGTCATTTAAATTTTGAATCAGTCATTGCAAAAGCTTAGTCATTTTTTTTTTTTAATAAAGTGATTCCAGAAATTCACTAAGCATTGCTTTTACTACTTTATACAGGTCATCTGTGAGAAACTTAAATGTTGCCTGGTCTATAAATGGAATTTACCACACATGAAGTGTAGGCTTGAGTTGCTAGGAGTGTGGCTTTGCTATTCTTAATATCCAGACTTCTTATCTACTTTGAACTGCCCTGTTTTCTTATAACTCTATTGTATTTTACTTGTCAGATTGTAGTAAGAAACAGCACCTGTCACAAAGTTTTCAATTAGTATGAAATCTTTCAAATGTCTAAAATGCTATGAATGCTATTACCTAATTAAGAAAGAAAATTGACATGTACATAATAAGCTTTACATGTGTGTAAATGTTCCCTTGGAGAATACATTTGCTCTTTTTATTCCTTAATAAGGACTTTATTTTAGTGTTAATCAAAAATATGAAGGAGCAGGTGGCAACATTCTGTCAAGTTAAAGGACCAGCAGTGCAAACACTCAATTTATTAATATTATTCATAAAGTTTCTATTGTAAACAGCATTAAACTACTTACTATTCACCAGAAGGGTATACAATGCGCACTGGAGCTTCAAAATCAATGACATGTTGCCCTCGACCCAATGCAGCTCTTTGGCAAAGAGAGAAGCTGCTCCTCAAACTCAGCATGCCATTTTTTAATTCACACTTAAATTTCCACTTGAGGAGGCAAGCCAAAACAAACTGGCCCTCCCTGAGATGCACCCTGGGAATAAGTGTGGCCCCCCCAACTTTAATAATTATCTTCGAAGAGTCTTTCTTCCACTCCCCTTTCCATCTGAATAGGGGTTGCTTATTAGGACCTAGTTGTTTTCTACTCTATTTGCATAATTTGCAGATGTCAACTTGCCCACTCTATTCTCTCCCATAGAATTATCATCTTTATTTGCTGAGTTCTTTCTTTGCAGCTGTAATTAGGGATACACTATATGAAATTGCAAAAATAAGCAGCTATCAGCTTTTAGACAGATGATAGATTTTTAAATTAATTGCACCCTAATTCAAGACCATCTCTTAAATATACCTATATCTATGCCTTCAAACTGTATGTATATTTAGGAATCCTTATTTAAACATAGAAAAACTGGAAGATATGCATACAGTTGTTATTATTATTTGATTCGTTATGTCAAACTTCTAAAATCACACTACTAAAAACTGGAAGTACATCATTAATTACCAGAGCTTGATGATAAAAATTAGTAATTACGGTTTTATATCCACTCACAGTATCTTCTTAATGATTTCATGGATAGTCAGGTAATACTTTTCTTTTTTATTTGACATTCTATGCAATTTGGCTTAATTTTTTAAAATGTCAAGTGTCTTTAGTATTATTGTTTTAACATTTTCTTAAGTGTCTAAGAGGATATTTTTCTGAAAAAAAAAACCCAAAAAACCCAAAACAAAAATAAAGTGAAGTTCCAGGTTATGGTACACATAAAAGCGTCACATGTTTGAATCGCTCAGGGTTTCAAAAATAATCATACATGATTGTGTTGTATAAATCAAGTAGAATTGCGAGAAATCACTTCTGGTCAAGATATTAACCTGTAATCATATTTTTGGAAGAAAAATAATCGTATTTCAACAACATGCAGTAATGGGAACCAGCAGTTAGCATAATGGCTATGTCGCTGGACTCCCACGTAGTCGACCGCAGTTCGCATCCTGGACCGGTGGCTAAAAACTCACTCCGGGCGCGTGTGCGTGCATGCCCAAGATCCCGAGAGGAGGATGGAGGAGAAGGGATTGCGGCGTGACCACCCCCCTGGGGTGTGATTTCTCGCTTTCTGTCTCTATGTCTCTGTCTGTCTGGCGAGCGCACGCGCCCTATAGCAAAAGAAAAAAAAACTCTCAAAAAAAATGCAGTAAAGTAGTTCACAAATATTTTGTTCAAGTGGGATTTTTCTTGAATTTTATTACTTGAATTTTGAATGAATTTGAATTTTCTGTGCTTTTTCAATTTAGTCTACATTTGCCATAGATTAGTTCACCCAGTTATTGATGAACAGTTTTTGAGTAACTGATGTGTAGGTAAAGTTAACTGCATTTGTACTTTATAAAAATTGTGGCTGAATCTTCTTACAAATGAAGTCTATATTAACAACCGTATGTGATAGCATAGTTTTGTAAATTCAACTAAATAAGAATGAACATATATTCTTCATATATAATCAGTTTCTTTGGCTAGGAGTCAGAAGCCTCATTCTTAATTTTTAAAAAGAAATTGTTCAGGCTAAATGCTGGTGTAGCAGTAAATTACAATGCTCTGGGAAGCTGACCCACTTGGGAAGGCTCAGGATTCAAGTCCAGAGCTCTCCCTGAGTCTCTGGGTCTCTTGTGTGGTCACAATCTGGGGTTCACTGATGCTAAGGGTGGATCATGGTCTTGAGATAGTGTTGGGGTTACTATCAGTCTCTGTTTGCTCATAAAATTAATAAATTAAAAAATTGTTACTATATATAAAATATACATTGGGGGACCAGCAGATGGTGTAATGGTTATGTTTTTGGATTCCCACATAGTCAATCATGGTTTGACTCCTGGACTCAGTGGCTTAAAACTCATGCCAGGCATGTATATGTGTGTACCCCAAATCCCGAGAGAAGAATGGAAGAGAAGGGATTGTGGCATGGACAGCTCCGCTAAGGGGTGATTTCTTGCTTTCTGTTTCTCTCTCTTTCTGTCTCTCTGGTGAGCACACATGCTCTATAGCAAAAAAATTTAAAAAAAAATGTGCATTGAATTTCTATCTAGGACAATGTGGTCTCTGGTGGTAAATACACAAAGTCATGTTTATGGTTTCCCTTTTTCATGAAGGTGACAAATACATAAGACATAAGGAGATCTGCAATAATTTCATCATCTTTTCATCTTCAACAAAGTTTAATCTTTCATATGTACAAATAATACTAAATTCTGGGTTGATATCATTCTATTAAGACTGAAGACTATGTGAATATCTGTGCCCCTCAAAGAAAATTCTCTTGATTCTGTCCTATGACTGATCAGTTATCGATTCCACGACCTCTTTTTTTTTTTTAAGGCGTTTTTTTTTTTTTAAAAAAAACTTGTTTATTATTTTTAATTTGCTATAGGGCATGTGAGCTTACCAGAAAGAGAGAAACAGAGAGGGAAGGAAAGCGTAAAATCAAATCATGTGGTCCAGGACTCAAACTGCAGTTTGCCATGTGGGAGTCTAGCACCTTAACCACCATGCTATCTTCTGGCTCCTCTATGACTTTTTAAAGTCTAAAACTGAACATTCTGTGACCTTCCAGAAGAAATATAGTATTTGAACCAGTTTAACTGAATATAATTATTAAAAAAATGAGAAAAGTAAATTAGTTCCTACTGACTGTATGTTTAAAAAATACAGTGGGGTTTGATTATATCTAATCTCTAATTTCCACGATTTAATGACAAATGAACCAAAATTAATTATAATAAAGTTTCTTTAAGAATGAACATAGGGGAACCAGCAGTTAGTGTAATGGCTATGTCGCTGGACTCCCATGTAGTCAACCGCGGTTCACATCCCGGACCCGGTGGCTTAAAACTCACGCCGGGCACGTGTGCGTGCGTGCCCAAGAGCCAGAGAGGAGAATGGAGGAGAAGGGATTGCAGCATGACCATCCCCCCTGGGGGGTGATTTCTTGCTTTCTGTCTCTCTGTCTCTGTCTGGCGAGCGCACACGTCCTATAGCGAAAAAAACCCTCCAAAAAAAAAAAAAAAAGAATGAACATAGCAAGCCTGCTCGTTGGCCTCAGCACTGAATATATGGTAAATGCTTGATTAATAAAGAGTAAATATAGGACCAGCAGATGGTGTAGTGGTTACCTCGCTGACTCCCACACAGTCAACTGTGGCTCAATTCTTGAACCCATTGGCTTAAAACTCACACTGGACACGTGTGGATGTGTGCCCAAAATCCCGAGAGGAGAAAGGAAGGGAGGGGACTGCAGCACGGCCATCCCCCCTGAGGGATGATTTCTCAATTTCTGTCTGTCTGTCTGTCTCTCTAGAAAGCACACACACCCTATAGCAAAAATCTCTCTCTAAAATAAATAAAGAGTAAATAAAGAAAACATGGTTTTTATTGAAAGATAGTGTAAAACTGGATTTGTAGGTTTAAAGGAAATGAATGTGGGGACCAGCAGGTGGCAGGGTGGTTGAGGTGCTGGACTCCAACATGGCCAACTACTGTTTGAATCCCAGACCTGGCATCTTGCTTTCTCATTTTCCCCTCTTCCTGCCTCTCTCTGATGAGTGCATGTCCCCTATAGCAAATTAAATGATGATGATGATGATGATAATAATAAATTATTATTATTTAACAATAATTAAATAACTGGATTTCTCTATCTGATTTTTCTTAACTATCTTCTTTTCTTTTCTTTTTTTTTTTTGAGAGGTTTTCGCTATAGGGCATATGCGCTCGCCAGACAGACAGAGAGAGTCATAGAGACAGAAATTAAGAAGTCACCCCCCAGGGGGGATGGTCATGCTGCAATCCCTTCTCCTCCATTCTCCTCTTGGGATCTTGGGCACGCATGCACACGCGCCTGGCGTGAGTTTTAAGCCACAGGGTCCGGGACGCAAATTGTGGTCGACTACGTGGGAGTCCAGCGACATAGCCATTATGCTAATTGCTGGTTCCTTTCTTAACTATTTTCAAAGAGAAATTGAGGAGAGTTTTTTTTTTTTTACTCTCTTTTATAGTAAAGATGTATATTCACAAATAAAAGGGAAAATATTATATTGCCTTTTTAAAAACTACTTTTAATGATACCTCTACATTTAGTAGTTACTATCAATAATGAATGTTATCAATTTCATTTTAGAACTTTCTTCATACTAATATGAATAAATGATTAACTAAATATGTAAATACATGGGAAGAAGAGACAAATCTTCCATGCAGAAAAATTCCAAATAGTTTTTATAGATACTCTTCTTTCAAGTAGGTACACATTTGAATTCATTAAGTGGGGGCTCTACATAGTGAGTTCTTTTGAGAGTATAGCATGAAATGTGAAATATAGTGCCTTTACAGTGGAGAAAACTAATGAACACTAGGTCAGATAATCAAGGTCAATATCAACGATGAAAAATTATATTGATACAATATCTATCCTTGATAGGACATGATGGAAATGGCACTATACTTCCACGATCTTCTTCTGAAGCCATGTAACCATAGTCTAATCCTGAGAAGAACATTAGACAAGTGCCTATGGAAGGACATTATACAAAATGCCTGATAAGTAAAGAAGGAATGTCTGAGAAATTGCTAAGAGAAAAAGAAACTATTAACGTGGTGTCCTGGATGTGATGCTGGAACAGAAAAAGGACATTAGCTAAAACTAGGGAAATCTGAATAAAGTTTGGACATGAGTTAATATTTCAGTGTTGATTTATTAATTGTGACTACATTTACTAATGTAAGATATTAACAGTAGGTTAAACTAGATATGAAAAATATAGGAACTCTGTACTATCTTTATAATTTCTTTTTTTAAAGCTTTTTTCCATAAGGCCTCTGTGCTTGCCAGAGGCAAACAGGGTGAGACAGAAAGAGAAGTGAGAAACCCCCCCAACATACACACACACACATTCCCTTCTCTTCCATTCACCTCTAGGGATTTTGAGCATGCATGCACATGTGCCCGGTGTGATTTTCAAGCCACCAGGTCAGGGACTCGAACTAGTTGGCCATGTAGAAAGGAGTCCAATGCCTTAACAACCATGCCACCTCTTGGCTCTAATATTGTTACAATTTTTTGTAAATCAAACTGTTCGAAACTACAAAGTTTATTAAAAGTTACCAAAAATTTTCAAACTATTTTCTAAGAATAGGTTTCTACACCAAAGAAAAGACTTCTTACAGAACTTCAAATCCAAAAATGCATTTTTCGTCTTAGCCATCCTGTATTTAATTTACCCCAAAATATTTATTTATGAAACTATATGTTATAATGTCTTGGGTATTGAGATAGAAAACATGTCATCATAGTGATAAGGCCTATTATAAGTTTAAAGAGGAAAAACCAACTAATGAGAATTTCAGGACATCAAATGATTTCTAAGGGTTAATTACAACTTCATATATTAATACTTATTTATGCCCAAATTCTGCCTTGTATTCTATCTATTTTTGGAGGGAATTAATTTGGATATAATGATAAGTAAATTTGATTTTGGGCACAGGTACTTGATTCAAACCAATATTTGTTGCCTAATTTGATTTTTTTGTATTCAACTGGAAAAGTATGCAATAGTATGAATTTTGAATAAACCAAAAAAAAATTTTTTTGGAGAGGTTTTTTTGCTATAGGGTACATGCGCTCACCAGAAAGACAGAGACAGAGAGATATCCCCCAGGGGGGATGGCCACACCTCAATCCCTTCTCCTCTAGTCTCCTCTTCGGATCTTGGGCACGCACACACACTTACCAGGAGTGAGTTTAAGCCACTAGGTCTGGCACTCGAACTCTGGTCACCTACATGGGAGTCCAGTGACATAGTCATTATGCTAACTGCTGGTCCCCAAATAAACTGAAATTTTAAACATCAAAAATATTTAAACTTACACGTATTAAAAACAAATGTTACTGTTTTAGCTAAAGCATTAATAGTGTGTGAATGTGCTCTCCCTTATTCAGTGTAAGTGTAATTATCTTCATTGCCTTGGCACAGTTGCAGTTCCATTACAGAGTGTCTGTGCCACCACAGTCATCAATACTTCAAGCTGTACAATCATAGCTCCTATGCTCAGATCATTACTTTGCTGAATTGGGTGTTTTATTTTTATAATAATTTTGTATTGATTGGGTACGATATGGAACCTCTTAAACTATTAGGAGATTTGGAAAATAAATTTTGTAAAAACTGAAATGAAACTAACATATGTTTGAAACAAGTTAAGTGAATTAGAATAAAAATAGTGAGTAGCATTAATATTAACAGGATATTTATCAATGCTAAGGTCATAAATACAGAAGAGCATTAAACAGGAAAACATTGGAAAATTTTGAAATAAATAATTATAGGTCCTTGATCAAATATCCTGCAAAAACATTCATCGTTTCTATCTTTAAAAAGAAAAAAAAAAAAGGCGGCAAAATTCTAATTTCAGATCCTGGGCCAAACTGAGTATCTTTGAGTTCTTCATTTTTGTACACATTCCTTAATAAAGAAAATAATCTGCGTTGCTGCATCTTATCTCCAGTGATGATCTGGGATGGGAGCAGAGTGGCCTGACATTTACAATACTTCAGTGGCAATTACAGCACAGTTAATATATCAATTTAATTAAATTCCTATAGTGATTCATGACACAAGATATCAAAATAAGTTAACTTGTACAGAAATAGACAAAAGATCAATGCAGTGGGCAGAAATACAATGAATTAAATTAAAGTATAACTGCCATCTTCTGAAAGGATTGTATGCATAAGTAGGTTTTTGTTGTAATGCAATCTCTTAGAAACATATCATTTAGGGAAGTTAGATAAGATAGATCTTAGTATGTTCCACAAGTTCCTAAAATCAGCCTTAAGTAAATTTAATTTTTTTTTCTTAATCTTCTTGTTGAGGATAAATCAAAGATACACAGTTGCACTAAGCAAAAATAAATGGAATTCTTTTTTATGCTTTACTGTAATATGAATTTTGCATTTTCAGTTGTTATTCCCACTGATTTACAGGTATTTTTTAAGAGTTACTTAGTTTCATGTATTATTATGTTTCAATTTACCAGGGGGAGAGAGAGAGAGAGGAGAAAGCTACCAGGTCCAGGACTCCAACCATAGCTGGCAATGTGAGAGTCCAATGCCTTATCCACCATGCCACCTACGGGCCCAATTTACTGTGTTTTAAAATAAATTGATGTCACTAAAATCCTTACGACATAAACAGAAAAGCTAAATGTCAAAGAAAGTATTTGGAACCAGGGGGTGGGACAGTGTTAACACGACTGGACTCACATGGGAGGGCGCCTGACAGGTCTCCCAGGACCTCCTTGAACATGCTGAGTGCATGTACACATGCAAGTCCCCGATCCAGGTGGCTGACATGAGGTGGGGACTATGACATGGTAACCTTTCTCAGGGTGCATGTGCGCTCCACCTCCCTTTCTCAGGGAAAATGAATGTTAAAACTTTAAAAAGGGAGAAAATAACTGTGTGTCAGAAGAGAAAAAAGAAAAAGTGGCATTGGTGGGTGAATTAATCAGGTTCTGTCATCATCTCGCTGCCACTTTGAAATAAATGCCATGGTGGAGTTGTGCAACAGCTCGGAAGGAAAACTGCTGGCTTTCCTAATGAAGTCAACCCTGTCCTGAGCAATTAAATGAAGAAAAGAAGGCAATGCCATTCATTTAGCATCCCAAACTGATGAAGTGGATCTTCCTAGTTACACTGAATTTCCTGGAGAATTAATAATTGGTGCTTTATGTGTCACTGATATAAAAATTACATTGTAATCATTGTAATCATGTTTCCGCCCCTTTGGGGCTCTAAGCATCTTCATCTGTGAAGAAGAATGTGTTCGGTTCGCGTCCCAGACCTAGTGGCTTAAAACTCACGCCGGGCATGTGTGCGTGCGTGCCCAAGATCCCAAGAGGAGAAGGGAGGAGAAGGGATTGCGGCGTGACCATTCCCGCTGGGGGGTGATTTCTCGCTTTCTGTCTCTCTGTCTCTCTCTGTCTGTCTGGCGAGCGCACGCGCCCTGTAACAAAAACCTCTCCAAAAAAAAAAAGAAGAAGAAGAATGTGTTGAATTATGCTTCACTAAGATATATTCTAATCAAACATTTTATAGTTCTAAGGTAGAGAAATAATACCCAGCTCATTCCATGTGCCAGGAATTTCAGTTTATTTACTGCTGGAATAATGAGTAATCATTAACTTATGAATAAAAATAATTTTTGCTTCATCAAGTCAACCAAAATGTTGTAGAGGGGTGTATGTGTGTGTGCATGTGTGTGTGAGTGTGTGTATGAGTTAGAGTGTGAATTCTTAAAATTTCCAGCCAGTTAAAAACTATTATTAGCTATGTATGAATATGTGCTTTAGCAATAGCATTACCAAATATTTCAAGAAAATTTGAGTTGCCACTCTCACCTTCAACAGTCATCTATTATCTTAAAAACTTAATTGGTAATGTTAGTGAAACATACCTCTGACACTGGGAAAATAATACAAATCAGTAAATAATATAGAGTCCCATTTCTCTAATAGTACCACTGAGTAGCTTCTCAGTTAAAATTAAGAAAGAGAAAATCTCAAACTATGTTTAGTTTACTGGATATTTTTTTTTTCTTTTTGCAAAGAGGGCATGTGCACTCTCCAGACAGAGACAGCAAAGGGAGAAAGCACTTCCCAATGGGGCATGACCATTTCATCCTGTCAGGATTTGGGGCATGTACACACACATGCCTGGCATGTTTTTTAAGCCACCAAAACTGGGATTCAAATTGTGCAGTCAGCCATAGGATCTGGCTTCCTCAACTAGGAGGCCATAGAGCTGACCTAGAGAGAGAAATTTTCTTTCACTCTCACAAAAATATTAGCAGACCATGACTAATATTTTGGCTTTACTCTCTGCAAGGACTCAAGCTTTTTCTTTGCCTATCATGTAACATACGGTTTCTATTTTATTTTATATGCCATCTGCTCCAGTTCCAGATATAACGTCACCATTCTAGACTTCGCAGAAGTTGTGTTACCATCTTGCTTACATTTTACTGGTCAGATCTAGATGAAAAATAAGGTTAGCAAATAATATATTTTGGGCAGCTCATTTGCCCAGATTAAATCTGGGGGCTTTGTTCCTAAGAAGAATGTAGGGCCAGCAGGTGGTGTGATGGTTAAGGGGTTAGACTCCCCCATGCCTGACCACGGTAGGAATTCTGGACTTGGCGGTTTGCTTTCTCGCTTTCCCACTCTCGTGCTGTCTTTCTGGTGAGTGCATGTGCTCTATAGCAAGTTAAATAATAAAATTATTCTTATCTTAAAAAAAGATGTTTAAAAAAAAGAAAGTGAAGCATTGAGATATTTCACAGATGCTGGGAGACAACTGGTAGCCTCTCCCTCCAGTCTACCCTTTGGCAAAACGTCCCTGCATGTGCAATATACTCATCTAGCTTAGTCTATTTTTGTACTGATAACACAAATACATAGGACTTGAAGAATTTGAGAGAATAAAGGTTTATTTTGACTCACAATTCTGTTGGCAAGAAAGTTCCAAAGCATCATAAAACAGCAGAAGGCCTAACTTTTAGCACAACAGAGCATGGTCTGAGTCCTTGTGGCCTTCCCTGTACATTTCTGGTTTCCTTTCCCTCTGCTTATAACCCCTACCAGAACACAGTCATGGAGGCCCCCTGCTAATGACATTGTCACACTTGAAGGCCTCAACCTGGGAAACCATGAAGTAATTTTCACTTAACACTTCTACAATACAACCAAGTCTCAACACATGAATTTCTGGGGGGTTGTCTAATCACTGCCTACTGTGACCGAATTCAATGATGTGGAACATTTTGAGTCAAAACTATTATTTAAATTATAACATCCTTCCATCCTAAGGTATCTTCTGGTTATACAACTATAAAACAGAAGAGAAGAGATCTTCTCACTACAACCAACGTAGTATTCTGGAGTAGGCTTAGGATAACCCCAACAACAATTGTCTTCAAGACAAAGAAAGAATATGAAATATTAGCAGTAACTAGTTCATTACAGATTTGTATACTTATCTAAAGTCATTTTCTAGTAGCAGATTTTCAATGTCAATGATCCTCATGGACTTTCGGTGTTAGGGCCCCTTTGCAGTTTATAAATTGTTGAATTGTAAGTTATTGAGTTTATAAGTTATTGTGGAGAACAAAGAGACTTTTTAAATGCAGATCATGCCTACCAATAATTGTTGCCTTAGAAACTAAAGCTGATAAATTTAAAAATAATTTTATTAATTTATTTAAAATAGCAAATTGGATGCATGTTAACATAATAATTCTATGAAAAGCAACTACATTTTCCAGTATTTAAAAAAAAATGAAGCATACCATCGTTTAAACATGGCAAATCATTCTTTTTCTTTTCTTTTCTTTTTTTTTTTAAAGGATTTTTTCATAGAGTGTGTGCAGTTACTGGATAGAGACAGAGAGAGACAGTTACAGGCAAAGTGAGAAATCATCCCCCTCCCCAGGGGCGTAGTCATGTCATAGTCCCTTCTATTCTCCTCCTGGGATTTTGGAAATGTACACACATGCACCTGATTTTCAAGACCCTAGGCCTAGGACTCAAACCACATTTGACCATGTGGGAGTCCAGTGCCTTAATCACCATGCTGCCTGTAAAATTTCCAGCCAGTTAAAAACTATTATTAGCTATGTATGAATATGTGCTTTAGCAATAGCATTACCAAATATTTCAAGAAAATTTGAGTTGCCACTCTCACCTTCAACAGTCATCTATTATCTTAAAAACTTAATTGGTAATGTTAGTGAAACATACCTCTGACACTGGGAAAATAATACAAATCAGTAAATAATATAGAGTCCCATTTCTCTAATAGTACCACTGAGTAGCTTCTCAGTTAAAATTAAGAAAGAGAAAATCTCAAACTATGTTTAGTTTACTGGATATTTTTTTTTTCTTTTTGCAAAGAGGGCATGTGCACTCTCCAGACAGAGACAGCAAAGGGAGAAAGCACTTCCCAATGGGGCATGACCATTTCATCCTGTCAGGATTTGGGGCATGTACACACACATGCCTGGCATGTTTTTTAAGCCACCAAAACTGGGATTCAAATTGTGCAGTCAGCCATAGGATCTGGCTTCCTCAACTAGGAGGCCATAGAGCTGACCTAGAGAGAGAAATTTTCTTTCACTCTCACAAAAATATTAGCAGACCATGACTAATATTTTGGCTTTACTCTCTGCAAGGACTCAAGCTTTTTCTTTGCCTATCATGTAACATACGGTTTCTATTTTATTTTATATGCCATCTGCTCCAGTTCCAGATATAACGTCACCATTCTAGACTTCGCAGAAGTTGTGTTACCATCTTGCTTACATTTTACTGGTCAGATCTAGATGAAAAATAAGGTTAGCAAATAATATATTTTGGGCAGCTCATTTGCCCAGATTAAATCTGGGGGCTTTGTTCCTAAGAAGAATGTAGGGCCAGCAGGTGGTGTGATGGTTAAGGGGTTAGACTCCCCCATGCCTGACCACGGTAGGAATTCTGGACTTGGCGGTTTGCTTTCTCGCTTTCCCACTCTCGTGCTGTCTTTCTGGTGAGTGCATGTGCTCTATAGCAAGTTAAATAATAAAATTATTCTTATCTTAAAAAAAGATGTTTAAAAAAAAGAAAGTGAAGCATTGAGATATTTCACAGATGCTGGGAGACAACTGGTAGCCTCTCCCTCCAGTCTACCCTTTGGCAAAACGTCCCTGCATGTGCAATATACTCATCTAGCTTAGTCTATTTTTGTACTGATAACACAAATACATAGGACTTGAAGAATTTGAGAGAATAAAGGTTTATTTTGACTCACAATTCTGTTGGCAAGAAAGTTCCAAAGCATCATAAAACAGCAGAAGGCCTAACTTTTAGCACAACAGAGCATGGTCTGAGTCCTTGTGGCCTTCCCTGTACATTTCTGGTTTCCTTTCCCTCTGCTTATAACCCCTACCAGAACACAGTCATGGAGGCCCCCTGCTAATGACATTGTCACACTTGAAGGCCTCAACCTGGGAAACCATGAAGTAATTTTCACTTAACACTTCTACAATACAACCAAGTCTCAACACATGAATTTCTGGGGGGTTGTCTAATCACTGCCTACTGTGACCGAATTCAATGATGTGGAACATTTTGAGTCAAAACTATTATTTAAATTATAACATCCTTCCATCCTAAGGTATCTTCTGGTTATACAACTATAAAACAGAAGAGAAGAGATCTTCTCACTACAACCAACGTAGTATTCTGGAGTAGGCTTAGGATAACCCCAACAACAATTGTCTTCAAGACAAAGAAAGAATATGAAATATTAGCAGTAACTAGTTCATTACAGATTTGTATACTTATCTAAAGTCATTTTCTAGTAGCAGATTTTCAATGTCAATGATCCTCATGGACTTTCGGTGTTAGGGCCCCTTTGCAGTTTATAAATTGTTGAATTGTAAGTTATTGAGTTTATAAGTTATTGTGGAGAACAAAGAGACTTTTTAAATGCAGATCATGCCTACCAATAATTGTTGCCTTAGAAACTAAAGCTGATAAATTTAAAAATAATTTTATTAATTTATTTAAAATAGCAAATTGGATGCATGTTAACATAATAATTCTATGAAAAGCAACTACATTTTCCAGTATTTAAAAAAAAATGAAGCATACCATCGTTTAAACATGGCAAATCATTCTTTTTCTTTTCTTTTCTTTTTTTTTTTAAAGGATTTTTTCATAGAGTGTGTGCAGTTACTGGATAGAGACAGAGAGAGACAGTTACAGGCAAAGTGAGAAATCATCCCCCTCCCCAGGGGCGTAGTCATGTCATAGTCCCTTCTATTCTCCTCCTGGGATTTTGGAAATGTACACACATGCACCTGATTTTCAAGACCCTAGGCCTAGGACTCAAACCACATTTGACCATGTGGGAGTCCAGTGCCTTAATCACCATGCTGCCTGCTGGATTCTAGGCAAATCCAGTAAACATCTAACTTAATAGAATTCTAACAGTATTCTGCTCTGCGCTTCCACAGTCAATGCACTGTAATGGTGGTGAAGTAAATGAAGAAGTTCCAACTTCACACAGATGAGACACTGAAAAAAAAGGCTACTTTAACAGCTTTTCCAGAAAATTGACATTCCTTTTTGATGCTATACCGAGACTTGACAAATGGAAGTTTCTTAACTATTAGTTGCATCGTAGAATCTGAAACCTTATTAATTTTCAATCACATTAAGATCCCTTTGTATGTTTTGCATTTTGAGTGGTCCACACATGGGCCACTTGGAAAATATTAGTTGCCTGATTTATAAATGTGTTCAAATGTTTACATCCTTTGGCTATATATGAAAAAAAAATCACGTCTGTCAATATTGCCATAGGAAAGTCTTTAAGTACTGGGAAGCTGTCAAGTGCTTGGTGATGAATATAATTTTACAAAATTATAATTTTTGCTTGAAAGTTCAAATTTTTTCATTGGCAACAAATAGCGTCAGTTGCTTTCCTTGAAGTGACAGGGCACTTTGTTCATTTTAGAAAGAGTATCTACCCAGTATTCAAGTCTAAATAACCATAGTTTGCCTGTCAGTCATTCTTTCTATAAAAATGATGTTCCAAGAAATAAGGGGCTAGTTTAACTAATATAAGTGCTTTTTCACTCAAAACAACCATTATACTGTAGAAGGCAACAGGAGTGTTTAATGTATACCTCAAATTTCATCACATAAAATATTACAACAAACATGTACTCCAGAGTTAAGTTTGAATAAAATTACTTTTTTAGTACTTCATGAACAGCATTATGAAAGTGTGTGTATATGGGTGTATGTAACCACATGTATGTGATAGAGAAAAATAAAATGGCCATTTGTAAAATTTGTCACCACTGCCTTTATGCCTACTAACATGACAGCTGTTTTACCATCAATGCTTCTGACCATTAATGTGAAAGTCAAAAAAGGCAAATGGTTTCTTAGTATCATGATGAAAAGCATTTTGACCTCACAAATCCTTTGGAAGGATCTTGGAAACCCCCAAGGGAACCTGAAACTACATATTGAGAATCGCTATGTGAGGCTAAGGGATACACACATTTAAAATATTTATTGATGCTGCTTGATGTACAATTTTTATTTCCATTAAAATGTTTGGTGTGATTGATTTTAACACTTTAGCCACTACTGTTATTAACTGTAGAAGTCTTTGTCAGTCTATCAGACAAGAAAAAGCTCAATATTATCTTATTTTTTAAAGTTTATTCATTTATTTTTCCATGAGAAAGAGAGAAGAAAGAAGTACCCGAAATGGGGTCTTTACATGGTGATCCAACCCCACCCTCAGCCAGCTGGGATCACAAGACAGACATGCACAGGGTGTCTGGTAAATAAAGGAGGCCTCGAGGCAGGAACCTGGGACCTTCCCCAGAGGGCCCAGCCCTGCAGAGTGCTGTGTCCCACTGCGCCACCATCTGACCCATTTGTTTTTTTGTTACCATAAGGGAGGTTAAAGATTGATCTTTTATTTTCATTGGTCAGTATAATGCTGGTGAAGGGATAAATGAACAGTACTATGGGATAGAATAAAGGGATTATAAATTAACATTTGTGAGTGTAATTTATGATCCAAGTTGAATTTTCTTAATGGTAATCAGTTGGGAGGGAGGCAGAAACTTAAAAAGGGTATTAAGATAATAAGTTTACTATTACTTGAAAGAGAGGTAAATCTATCATTAGTTTATATTTTATATAGAAAATGCAGAATGTATAAAAGAGTAAAATGTGTTAAAAAGTCAGTACAGGGGCCAACAGGTGTTGTGGTGGTTAAAGTGCTGGACTAGCACATTGAAGTTGCAGTCGCCTACTGGGAGGCTTGCTTTCTCACTCTGTCTCTTTTTGGTGAGTACATATGCCCTACAGCAAATTAAAAAATAATGGTGATAAAGTTGAATAAATAATTCTTAAAAAATTCAGCCCATAAAGTAGAAGACTAATATTTTCATATATACATTTTATGCTTGAAACAGCTGTTGAAACATAACAAAACCAGAAGGCTTTAAGAAAGCAGGGGCCAACTGGTGGTGAGATGGTTAAGGCACTGGGCTCCCACATGGCTGAAGAGGGTTTGAGTCCCTAGATCTGGCAGCTTAAAAATCATGCCTGGTGGGTGTGCATGTGTGCCCAGAATTCCTAGAGGAGAATGAAGGAGAAGGAACTATGGTGTGGTCATCCCCTCCTGAGGGTGATTTCACACTTTCCTTCTCACTGTCTCTTTTCCAGAGTATGAATGCACCCTAAGGCATAAATAAATAAGTAAACAAACATGACTATATATAATTATTTAAATTTCTAGATAGCTAAAAAGCATAAAAGGAAAATAATAAAGTGGAAAATAAATATATTTAAAACATACCACAATTAATTCTACTCTTTAATATAATAAGTGCTACTATAAATCTGTAAAAAAGAAAAATAATCTTTTAGAAAAAATAGGCAAAGGGTATGAATGTGGGCTATTGAACTAGATTCATAGGAAAAATTTTAGAGTTATTATATTCTAAGGTGTATTTGAAGTAAAATCTTCCACTTTTCTCACTTACAGATGAGGAAACAAAAGTCCAGAAAGACTGACATAAAATTTAAATTTTTTTTACTCTCCATTAAATGCTTTAACCACTCTGGGTTATTTATTCATTTGTTTCTACTCAGGTACCCAAATCTGATTTTTTTCAATTGCATATAAATTAAAATATATCTTAAATATACATATATTTAAATATTCAATGTATGTTGAATAAATATTTAAATATTCAAATATATTAGTATTGCTCTGCAATTACTTCATTAAAATGCAGATGGTATAGGATGAACTTTAGCTATTTGTGACAGATATTTTAAAAAATATATTATTGATTGAAACTGACACCATCTGTTTTCAATATATAGAACTAGATATAGAGGTTAATAATTCAGTTTCTTAGGGCCAGCAGATGGCATAGTGGTTACATTGCTGGACTCCAACATCACTGATGGCAGTTTGAGTCCTGGACCCAGTCATTTGAAAATCATGCCAAGTGCGTGTGCATGCACGCCAAAGATACTGGGAGAACAAAGGATAGTGGTGTGGGCATCCCCCCAGGGGAATGATTTCTAATCTTCCTTCTCATTGTCTCTGTCTCTCTCTCTTGCTCTGGTGAACACATGCACCCTATGTCCAAAACAACAGCAACTCAGATTCTCAAACCTAACTGCTCCAGTTGGAATCCTGCCTTTGGACACTTACTGAGAAAACTGGATAACTTGCTAAAACCCTGCATGCCCGTTTCCTGACTTTTTGGTCACCTTCATTCTTAAAGTTATTGTGAGAATTAACTCATAAAGAGTTTATGAGAAGTCATAATATATAGTAAATGTCCAATAAATGTAAACTATTGTGATAGTTATCATCATCTATAGGTGTGTGTGGGGGGTCTTTCTGTGACCATTAAGTTTTCTCATCGTGCATTGTTTTCCTGTAGATTGGAAGCATGCATCATCTTCCTTTGAGCCACTGAAGAAAGGATCTGCATACAGAATAGATTTTTATACAAGTCTATAGCCCAGTTATTTTTATAATGTATCAAGTAACATGATAGATGAATCCCAGGTGTGTATTGTTAATACAAGATTGGAGAAAGGATTTAGGGTCATTTAGGATAATGGAAATTGAATGGACCTATTATTTTAACCTTTTGTTTGAGAAGGAACTTGCAGAACCTAGTTCACAAGTTGATGCAAGAGTAAGGTGTGAGAGCAAGTGATACAATCAGGGAATATGAGTCATTTTTAAATTCAGATTATATGTACATGCCCTCCCATTTGTCTTGCTTGTATTTCTCATTGTGAAGCTACTTTCAATTTGACCTTGGTGTTCTTTGTTCTTTGAAACTCTTCCACACTACAAAAGCTGAAAGGATTTATCAAAAAGCTAGATGCGCAGTATTGTAATGTGGCCTGGAAACTAAATTGAACTGGAAATCATCTATGCATGCTAAGGCCAGGGCCTGCCCATTCTGAATGGATCACTGGTGGCTTATCAAATTTCTTAGAGACTCAGTGCTGAACTTAGAAAATGATTCTCACAAGCTAAGATGTTTCCTTTTTTCAGATTTTCTTCTCTTTGTCCTTTACGGTCCTGAACTCAATCAAATTGTCAAAAAGCTACCTCCAGTCACAAGGATGATGGAAATGGGAATTCGGGTCTATTTATTTCTGAAAAGAAAGAACCCTGGGTATAAAAGTTTTACCACTCAGCATTTTAGCAAGATGTGATACACTCAAGCAATCAATTTTCTTGCATGAAATTCTTCTCTAAAAATACCAAACACCAAACAAACGGGCTTTCTCAAGTCAAGTGACTCTTGGTGGCATATTTTCTGAACTTTTATCTATTTTCTATGTAAATACTTTTTAAAAAAATTGTTTATTTATTCATTCATTTATTATTATTATTTTTTAATTTGACCAGAGAGAGACAGAGGGTAAGAGTGAGAGAAAGAGGAAGTGAGAAAGCAAGCCACCAGATTCAGGACTCGAACCACGGTCAGCCATGTGGGAGCGTCCAGCACCTTAACCACCACGCCACCTGCTGGTCCCATGTACATATTTTTAATGGCATAAGTTGATGAATCAGACTGATGGACTATCACAGGACATTTTACAAGGAAACCGAATATATGCTACAATATTCATTACTCATTCAATTTATTTTTAAAAAAATCATATTGAGGGACCAGCAGGTGGCATGGTGGATAAGATGCTGAACTCCTACCTGGCTGGCCAGGGTTTGAGCCCCGGAACTGATAGCTAGAAAATTACACTGGGTACATGTTCGTGTGTGCCCAAAATCACAAAAAGAGAATAGAGAAAAAGGGACTGTGGGCCACCGAACCAGAGAATGACTTCTACTTCCCCTCTGTTTGTCTCTGTTTCTCGCAGGTGAGCATATGTGCCTTATGGCAAAAATCTATAAATAAATAAGTGAAATGAAAAACATTCAGTATTTTCAAGTTATTCCTCTGAATTTTCTATTAACTTTTTTTTTTTTAAGTGGGGCTTCTCTTTCTTTTTTAATAGCATTATTGAGATATAATTCACATACCATAAAATTAGCCAATTTAAAGTGTAGCTTACTGTTTTTAGAATATTCACAGAATTGTGGAACTATCAATGTAATTTGATTTTAGAACATTTTCTTCATGCTAGAAAGAAGTCCCCCACCTATTCGTGTCTGTACCCATTCCCATCCCCTTCCCCTCCTTCGTTGTAGCGCAGGCAACTGTTCTATTCTCTGTCTCCAGGTACTTGCTTATTCTGAACATTTCATGTAAACAGAATCACACAGTAAGCAGTTTTCTGTGACTGAATCCTCTCAATTAAGATATTTTCAGGGTTTGTTTATAGCATGCATCAGTACTTCATTGCTGTTTACTTCTGAATGACATTCCATCGCGTGGGTGTGCAGTATTTTCCCCTTATCCAAAGGAGATACATGCCAAGACCCCCAGTGGATACTCAGAACTATGGATGGTACCAAACACTACATATGCAATGTTTATCTTACCTGACAGCTATTAACTGACTAATAGATGGGTGGCATATATAATGTATTTATGTTAGACAATGTGACGATTCACGTCTGAGTGGTATGTATCAGAATGGTGTGAGATTTCCTAACACTACTGAAAATGACCCACAATTTAAAATTTATAAGTTATTTCTGTAATTTTCCATTTAATTATGTTTGGATCTTAGTTGACTGTGGTAACTGAAACTATGGCAAACTAAACTGCAGATAAGAAAGGATACCATTTTGTTTTTAAATCCATTTCTTGATTTTGTTTTCATTTTTTGGTCTATTATGAATAATGCTGCTATGAACATTGTGTATTAGTTTTCTATGTGAACATATATTTAATTTCTCCTGATTATATGCCTAGGAGTAGAAGTGTGATGCTACACTGCAACTCCTTGGTTAACTTTTTGAGGAGCTGCTAACTCTTTTCCAGAGTTGCTAGACAAATTTATATTTTCATCAACAGTGTATGAGGGCTCCATTTAAAACAATTCTCTTCAATATTTATTATTTCCTGTCTCTGTGATCATAGCCCATCTTAGTGGATTTGATATGGTATCTCCTTATGATTTAGATTTCAACGACTGACTAACATTGGGAATCTTTTCATGTGTCTTTTGACTATTTGTGTATTTTGTTTGGTGAAATGCTTAGTCAAGCAATTTCTCATTTAGGTTATCTTTTATTATTGAGTTGTAAGAGTTATTTACATATTCTGGATACCGGTCCTTTATCAGATACATGATTTGCAAATATTTTCTCCCCTTCTGTGGGTTAATTTCTCACTTTCCTGATGGTGTCCTTAGAAGCATTAAAGTTTTTAATTTTGATGAACTCCAATTTACCTTTTGTCACTTGTGCATTTAGTTTCATATCTAAGAATGTTTCACCTAACCTAAAGTCAGGAATATTTATTTTCCTTCAGGTTTTCTTCCTCAGAGGTCTGTAATTTTAATTCTTACATTTGTGTCTATAGCTGAATTTAATTTTCATGTGTGGTATAAGGTAAGAGGCCAAAATATTTATTATATTGCAATGTGGATATCCAGCTGTTCTGGAATCACTGTTGAAAAGAACATTTCATTCACACTGAGTTGTCTTTGCACTCTTGCCATAAGTCAAATGATCAAAAATATGAAAATTAATTTCTAGATTCTCATTTCTATACTTATGTCTATCTTCATGTCAATTCCACACTGTCTTGGCAACTGTAGCTTTTTATTGTCTTAAAATTGGAAAGTTGGAAGTTATTCAACTCTATTCTGTTTTTCAAATATTATTTTTGGTATCTTTAAGATCTTTGCATTTCCATATAAAGTTCAGGACCAGCCTGTTGATATCTGGAAAAAGAAATGGCAAGTAGGAATTTAATATGGATTGCATCGATCCTGTAGATCAACTTGAGGAGTTTTGTCATGTAAACAATAGGTCTTAAAAGCCATAAATGGGATAGCTTCCCTTTTAGATTTCTCTTCAGTTTTAAATAATATTTTGTAGTTATCAATTCAAATGTTTTGCACTTTTGTTCATTATTTTCAATGCCTTAGAAATGACACCATTTTTATTTTTTAGTGCTTATTATTACCAAACAGAAATACAATTGATTTTTGGATATTAATCTCATATCTTGGCACATTATTTATCTCATATTTGCTAAGTTCTTTTATTTTATAGTTTTTAGTGAATTCCTCAGGATTTTCTATATACAAAATTGTGTCACTGCAAATAAAGGTGGTTTTACTTCTTTTTATCTTATGCTTTTTATTTACTTTTCTTTTCAAATTAGACTGGTTAGAACTTCCAGTATGAAGTTGAATATAAATGGTTAGAACAAACAATTCTGTCTCTTTCCTGATATTAAAAGAAGACATCTAGTTTTTTTTTTTAACCATTACAATAATATTATATGTTGGGTTTCATGTAATATCACTCCCTTTGTAAAGTTGAGTAAGTTTCTGTCTATTCATATTGAGTAATTGTTTTTACCATAAAATGGTACTAGATTTTGCCAAATGTCATTAGTGCATCTATGGAAATTAGCATTTTTTGTCTTTTATTTTATAAATATTCTACATTATCTTGACTGATTTTCAGATATTAATACAATATTCCTGGGATAAATCACAGTTGTTCATGGTGAGTAATATTTTCTACTTATTATGGGTTTTGTTTGCTTATATTTTGATGGGAATCTATATCTATATTAAAAACAGATGCTGGACTGTATTTTCCATTTTTGGTTTATCTTTGCCTGTTTTGTGTTTTTGTTTTTAATCAAAGTAGTACTGGGATCAAAGAATGAGTTGGATGATGTTCCCTTCTCTATTTATTGGAAGAATTTGTTATTACATTTAAATTACATAAAAGTCTAGTAGAATTAACAAGGAAAGACTTTGGGCTAGGATTTTTCTTTATGTATTTAAGCAATTTCTAATTTAATGTTTTATTACATTTTTTTTTAAAAGTATACTTATTCCAGGAGAACAAAGAGGGAGAGGTAGCAACCCCTAAGAGGGTTTTGATGACACCATCTATGCCCAGCCTTCTGCCAATTGCAGATCACGGGTACATGTATACCCTGAATACTCCATGAAGTCTCCACTTGAACCAATAACCTTCCCATGTGGGATTGCCTTGAAGAGCACTACATACTCAGCAAAATCTCTACTCGATTTGCACACTCATCTATATGGGACCTAGTTACCTTAAGCACCATGTCACCTGGCTGGCCCAGACTGCTATTATTATTTTTTTTTACATTCCATCACTATTACTTATTTTTAATCTCTTTGTCTTTCAAATGCTAATTGTTTTATATTTTAATTCCATGTCATTATCCTCTTGCTAATCTTTGCAACTCTGAATTCCAGAAGAATAAGAGATATTTTTATTACATTTTAATATATTTTAAATATAAATTCCCTAAGATAGGACAGCTCAATTTTATTGTAGTAAACTTATGACAATAAATTTATATATATCCTTTATTTACATCATATCTTTTGCATAAAATCAGTTGGTGAATCATGGTCTTCAATTAATTATGCAGCAATAAAATCTTCAATATGTATTATCATTTACAATGGTAATGTTCTAGATGATACAGATGAGATGTTGCAAAGACTAACATAATTGCCTTTTTAATGCTGTGGAAGGTATGCTATGATCATTAATTATCAACTTGACTAATTATTATTGGTAGCAATTAATCTTTGCTCTAATAATTATTGCAAATGAATATACATGTTTTGCCCCCATTACCTTTTGCCATGGCATGCAGATGATGTATGTGATTACCAAACTACAGACTGTCTAAAACAGAGTTGAATAATTTGATATGGGAAAGGTGTTCCTGAGCGCAGATAAATTTTCATTGTGCAACTGGAACTGCAAAAAGACATACAATATAGTGACTTTTTTTCACTTATTAAGATTGTCACATTCTCCCCTCGCACCCAGATATTTTTGTTGTATTTGATAACCACTGTGTGAAGCCTCTGACTGCCTTAATTAGGGGAGTTATTAAAATGTACGCTTCTAGGGGGCTGGACTGTGACAGTGACAAAATGTGATGCTCTGTGAGACAAACCTATGTGGGAAGGTTTTGGGTTCAGATCTGGACACCTTGAGTATGTCAGGAAAACAGATGCCTATGGTCTGGGGCTGGCTGAAGCTGGTGGGTGGATTGTGGTCTCTATCTTTCTGTCTCAGTCATGAAATGAATAAATAAAGAAATGTGCTTCTATAAATGACTGGATATAGTCTTAGCATTGGACAAAATGTGTAGAAAATCATTAAATGATCATTTTTAAAAATCCTTTATAGTAATTGCCAAACCTCATATTTACAAATGCTTGTGACCAATATAGCATTTATATGAAGAATAGACCTTGTGATCCTTATAGTCCCAGAAAAAGGTTAGTGCTTGGTTGGAGCCAGCAGGTGGAATAGTGGTTAAGGTGCCAGACTCCAACATAGCTGACTACAGTTTGAGTCCTGGATCCAGTGGCTTGAGACTCACATGGGCGTGTATGTGTGCATATTCAAAATCTTGAGAGGAGAATGGGGGGAAGGGATTGTGGTATAGTAATCCCCCTGTGGGGTGATTCTTACGTTTTCTCTGTCTCTCTTGCAAGTGCATGTACTCTGTAGCAAAAATCTCAAGAACAATAAAAAAAAGATTAGTGCCTGGCATCCAATAGATACTCACTAAATATCTGTAGAATGAATAATTAAATAGTAAAGAGATCTAAGTGTTTAGTAACAATGAGAAGCTGATGTAAGCCAGTCATTGGATAATTGCTACTTTCATTGAAGAGACTATTTGGTAACTCCTGACAGAAATAACTTCTATAGTAACATTTACCATTTGAATCTACCTGGAGAATTATACTGGCCCCACTGAAGGAGAAACAAAATGAGTATTAGAATCATGATGCTGATTTTAAACAAAGTTTGCTGGTCCTTGAAGCAGTAGAGGCTTACAGATTTTATAAAATGTATCAGAAGAGAGACCAGCAGGTGGTATGGTGGTTGAGGTGTTAGACTCCTACATGGCTGACTACAATTCGAGTCCTGGACCTGGTGGCTTGCCTTTTCTCTCCCTCTCTCTGTTTCTCTCTGATAAGCACATATGTCCTATATCAAATTAAAATAGTTAATAATAA
Source organism: Tupaia belangeri chinensis (assembly GCF_000334495.1). Taxonomy (NCBI): domain Eukaryota; kingdom Metazoa; phylum Chordata; class Mammalia; order Scandentia; family Tupaiidae; genus Tupaia; species Tupaia belangeri. Next base: position 747,966 of record NW_006159847.1, read on the forward strand.
TAATAAATTAAAATGAATAATTCTTAAAAAAATTATCAGAAGATTGTGACACTAGAACAAACTTAAATGGACTGCCTGAATCAGTCCAGCCTATACGGAAATATATTGCCATGGCACTTATATTAAGTAATGAATCCCCAATGTTTGTAAAGGCAGGTATCTGTGTTATTTTACTCATTTATTTAGGGGAGATAGCTTAAATATGTTATATGGTTCAAAATGAGTTTTCAATACTGCAACCTTAACATCTCATATTGTGACTACGGGAAACAAGGTTTAATTTGAGGGGCCTTAATTTATGACTATCATCAAAGAAATAAAGTCATATTCAGCAGTTCTCTGGGAGAGAGAGTATTTGAGGTGAATGGCATGTTACTAAAAACAATATAAGAGAAATACATAGGCACCAGCTTGTCTGCCTAAAGCAGAGTTTGTAGTACCCCTGGTTTTCTTTATGATCAATATGTTCCTGAAAAATTCACTTCTTAAACAATACACAGGATAAATGGTGGAAAGCCCTGTAGTTAGCAGGAGTTCAGAGACAAAGTGGTTCAGTTGGAATCTCACTTCTATACTTAATGTGAGTCTTCCTGAAAGTTAATCATTCTGAACCAGTTTCATCTTTGAGATATTAGTTATGAAAATAAGATTGTGTCAAGAGATTATCATGAGATTTCATGTAGGTAAAGCTCTTACTATTGTTATGGTAAAAGTAGCTGTATCATTAGGCTGTTGAGAGGATTAAATGTATAAAAATTATTATACTTAAAAAAAGTCTAAATATTACACATTATTTTCATAGCTATTATTGCAGAACAGGAACAATTCAAATATTACAAGCCATTTTAAAATCACACGTGAAGAAAAACATAAATACCAATATGTTTTTTTAGACAAAGCTATGAATTTTTTAGACAAACCAAGAATATATTTATTAAATGGTTTTTCTGAAATAATCCATCAATAGCCTGCAGAAGAGCTTTTCTATTTTTCTGAGCTGTTCTCTTTAAGCCTAATTGATACTCTATTCTGTAGGTGAGAGGAAGCAGAAGAATGGCTCAATGTCAAGTGACCTTAAGCCTCCAGGTCACTTCAGCTGCACAGAACAGAACTAGGGAGGGAGTCAGTGTATTGGATAGGAAGCAGTATCAGCTTTTCATCCTAGTTGTCATCCTAGTGTGGATTTCACATGGCATCACTGGGATGGGGGGTTTATTTGGTCTGACTCTTTCTAAAGACATCTATACCAATAACTTACTCCAATAGTGATGTCCTTCAACACTTGACCAAGAATAACTTCCCAGAGTGAGCTAAAGTCTATAGTGGTGACAACATTTAAAAATTTTTATATTCTAGTCCTGCCCCATCAGACATCATGTTCTTCCTTTAGCTCTACTGAATACAAGCTCATGACTTGGCAAGTGTTAAAGATTTATCTATTTATTAACATTTTACTCACAAGGATAAAACTCTTGAAATATTACAGCTCATTTTCAAGAATGTCCTTGGGATGAAAAGCAGATATATTCTTTGTCATATTACATTTTCAGACCATGTAGGTCACTGTCATAAAGCAGTCACCAGAAAAGTTAAATGAAACTACATTATGCAATAGATTTTTTTTATATTTTAGATACATATACACTTATATAATACTTGATTATACATTTCGATAGTAAGGCTAAGGACTCTAGAGAGATTGCTATACTCTTAGACAATTTGTTGGAATGAACAGAATTGTATATTTTGCTTAAATGTAGTGAAATTTTATTAAAAAGTTATTCTTCTGTTTATTATGGTTAATAATTAAGAGAAAAATATGATAGGCATTTCTCACCATTCCATCCTTTCTGACTTTAGCATAGAATAGAACTAGGGCCGAGGGATGTCAGTGTATTGGATAGGAAGCAATATCAGTTTTTCATCCCAGCTGTCTTCACAATATTTGCTAGCTATTCTCCACTGCCATTGTGAGGACTGTATTGGGTGCTAGTGCATATTGCATATAGCATGGTGCTTAAGACCACAGGATTAGAATGAGCCAAGACTGGGTTTGTGTCCAAGTTCCACCATTTAATGACCTTCTTCATCTTTCTTAACTCTAAAAGGATGAAATAATAGTGTAAGAATTATTAGGTGGCTGTGCAGAAAATGTTTAAAAAAAAAAGTAGCATGGTTAGCCTGAGACTTGAAACAAATAAGTATTTACAAAATAAAAAACTGTCATAATGTTTTCCTCAAATTATAACATTCATTAAAAGATTAAAAGATTTCTCTGACAGGTTGTAAGATTCCTTTTTTTTTTTTTTTTTTAGAGTTTTTTGCTATAGGGCACGTGTGCTCACCAGGAAGACAGAGAGAGACAGAGAGATAGAAAGTGAGAAAAAAACCCCAGGAGGGATGGCCATGCTGCAATCTCTTCTCCTCCATTCTCCTCTTGGGATCTTGGGCACGCACACATACGCGCTCTGCGTGACTTTAAGCTGCGGAACCTGGGACCTGAACAGCAGTCAGCTACTTGGGAGTCCAGTGACGTAGCCATTACGTCAATTGCTGGTTTCAACAAGTTGCATGATTCTTGAGGAAATATAATTTATCTTTTCTTTCTTTTTAAAATTTCTATTCCATGTACTCTAGTGAGAGAGCACATGCAGCTAAGCGTGCTCACAGGTGGTGGTAGAGAAATGATGTTGACACATAGAACTGGAGGCTGAGGAGTACCTAGTCAATAAAAATGGGAGGAGTGAAATCTTCCTTATAGAAAAACACAGAATGTGCAAAATCCTGTCATGGAGAGTGAACATGGTGTGTTCAAAAACTGAAAGAAGGAATTTTTGGTTTCGCTAGAAGCAGAGTAGACTTTTGAAGGTTGTAAGAAATGTGACTGGAGAAGTAGGCAAGGGCAAGACCAAAAGTGAGTGTATGTCGCATTTGAAATGGACGTTACTTCATTCCAAGGGGAACGGAAGCCACTGAGGGATATCACATCGGTGAGGGATGATAGCCACATATCTATGAGGTATAATTTGGAGGCAGAGTTAACAGAGGGACAGAGGTAAAAACTAAATGCCAGAGAATAATATAACACTAATAGTAATTCAGGTAGAGAAGCATGGAAATGTAGACCAAAATAATGGCAGAAGAAATGGGAAGAAGCAAATGGACTTGCTAGATGTCTAGAAAAATGTATTCATTACAGCAGTTTGGATTACATCTTTAGTAGCAACAACACTACTTGCGGACATTTAAATAATACTTACTGTGTTCAAGTTTTTATTATTATTTATATATTAAGCCATTTAAGACACAGAAAATGTTTGAGTTAGGTACTATAATCTCCATTACAGATGAGCAAACTAAGCAACAGAACACTTAAGTAACTTGCTCAAATTCACATGGCTGGTGAGTAGAAAACCCAGGCTTTCTGGCTCTGGTTCAAACTATTTGGTATGAAGTTACTCTGCTGATCAAATGACAGTTGCTAACACTGACTTGGTGTTTATATCCTAGATAGGTATATTATACTCATCATCTTGTTTAAATGGTTACAACTCGTAAAGGTAAAGGAAGAGGTGAAAGAAGGAAGGCAAACGCACACATAGTTGGTTTTATTGCTTAGTTACAGAATAGGAAGCCCAGTGGGTATGTACAAATTAGAAGTTATGTATTTAATCTTGCTTAAGTCTATTTTGAGCTGGGTCTGAGTTATCCAAACAGATGTCCAACAGGTAGTTGAATATACATGACTAAACCAGTGGTAAGTTATTTGGGCTGGAGATATGAAATTTTGTACTTATAAACATAAGAATGGTAGAGACATATAAATGTTCAATACAGAGTTTTACAGAAAAAAAGATTTGGAGTAAAACATGCAAAAAATATCAGCTTTAAAGTCTGGGCAGAGAGATAACTAGGAAGTAGGCATGGAATAGATAAGAGTTGGGAGAAAATGGAAAATGTCAAGTCACAGAAGTCTAGGACACTTTTGAAGAATGAGAGTGGCTGAATCAACAATGTCAATTACTACAAGAAGTTTAAAAGTTAAAGCTTGAAAAAATGTTAATTTGTTATAATAATACAGAAGTCACTGGTGATCTTAGTATATTAAGTTTTTTGTGGCATGGTAAAAGGAGAAACCAGATTGCAATGAATTAAAAAGTTAGTATAGGGGTCAGCAAATGACCTGTTGGTTAAGGCCCTGGATTCCCATGTGGCTCACTGCAATTTGAGTCTCGGACCTGGTGCCTTGAAACTCTCATTGGGTGTGTGTGTGAACATGCCCAAAAATCCCAAGAGGAGAATAGAGAGGAAGGGATTGCAGTATGGCCATTCCCCCTGGGGGGTGATTTCTGGCTTTCCATATCTCTCTCTCTCTCCAGTGAGAAGTGCACACACCCCTATAGTAAAAATCTGAAGAAGAAGGAGGAGAAGGAGGAGAAGGAGGAGGAGAAGGAGGAGAAGGAGGAGGAGGAGGAGGAGAAGGAGGAGGAGGAGGAGAAGGAGAAGGAGAAGGAGAAGGAGAAGGAGAAGGAGAAGAAGAAAGTGAGTGAAAGGTTAGCAAGTGGTGAAAGAAAATGATGTCAGACTCAAGGACTTTATCTGTAGTTTGTAAAAGAACAGTTAGATGGAGGGACCAGCAGTTAGCATAATGGCTATGTCGCTGGACTCCCATGTAGTCAACCGCAGTTCAAGTCCCGGACCCGGTGGCTTAAAACTCACACCAGGCGTGTGTGCGTGCATCCCCAAGATCCTGAGAGGAGAATGGAGGAGAAGGGATTGCGGCATGGCCATCCCCCCTGGGGAGTGATTTCTCGCTTTCTGTCTCTCTGTCTCTCTCTGTCTGTCTGGCAAGCGCACATGCCCTATAGCAAAAACCTCTCAAAAAAAAAAAAAACCCAAAAACAAACAAACAAAAAAATAAACAAAACAAAAAAACAGTAAGATGGAAACTGCATGGTAGTGGTTAAGTGCATGCCAAAAGAGTCAATTTGAAACAGTATAGTTAGTCAGAAATAAAGCCATGCTTTGACAGCTGATTTTAAAGATGCTAGTAAAATTCAATGTGGAGGGCTAACCTTGAAGCACAGTGGTTAAATTCCAGGTAGAGGGGTGTGGATCCCACAAGGGTGAATGCAGTTTGAATCCTGCCCTGATGGTTTGAAAAGCATGCTAATTCTTCCCACCAGTCTAATGCCTCCAGGCACAGGTGGGGGGTTTTTCCAGGTCTTGTTAAGTACTGTGGTTGAGTTCTTGCCTATTTTCTCACCTAATTCCTCTTAACTGGGAGAGGAGCTGAAGTTAAAGAGGCCCATTGGGAAGAATTTCTTGCTGTATGTTGGTCCCTCTTGTTCTTTCTACTGGTTTATCTTCCCTTAATGGTGTTGCTGGGCAGAAAAGGCGTGTCTCAGGATCAGTGGGCCTTCCTGAGCCAGTCCACTTGTTGAGACTGAGTCCCACCTGCCGAGTCCCACCTGCTGACTCTTCTCACTATCTGGTGCCTCTCAGGAGAGGAGGGAGAATGCTTCCCTTTTCACTTGTCCTTGCTTCTTCTTGGTGGGGTTACTTAATGATTTACCTTTTCAAAATGTCAGGCTTGTCCAGGATTCTCAGAGGGACTGTAATTTCATCTCAGGAGACAGTGAGCCTATTTGAGTAGCTTTCTGGCATTAGGCTAGCGTTAACAAATGCCCAGTTGCCCTCATATATCGAGTGGGGAAAAATAAGACAACCTGCGTGTGTTTACACTACAATCCTGAGGTGCAAAACCAGCTGGCTTTCTAATGTCCATGATTGACACTGTGGTTAGCAGGGGGCAGCAAGGAGAAGTAGTCCTATGCACTCTTGTGTGGTCTAGAAGTCCTCTACTACTGGGTTGTCAGAAAAGTCATGAGCTTAGAAAAACAGAAAAATACATCATGACTTTTCTGATGACCTCCTATTTAATTTTGACAGAGATTTGGTTTTAATAGCAATATAAGAACTACACTTAGTGACTACCTCTGTGACTCAAATATTTAGATTATTCATTTATCTTTTGCTTTAATACCAAATTTTAAAGCAGCTTTGTAGTTTTATGATAACGTAACACTATTCCTATAGTAGCAATTCTTCAAGATTTATTTTCAAGTTTTAAAAAATCCCCAGATGATGACCCAGTCTTTGCTTTTACAGCTTAAGTGTGAAGTTTTCTGAGAGCTCATCTAACCAAGGCTTTGTATCACTTATTGCTCACAGGAGTCTCCTTTGAGAGTGAGATCCAGCAGCTCTGCACAAGATAATGAGGTAAGAAAGGATAACATAGATACAAATTGGATACGATTATATATTTAAAAACATATTTTGAAGGAGAAATACTGTTTGATCTGAAAAATGACCGAAGTCCTATAGTTGTAACAACATGAATGCCTCTTAACAATGAGATACAAATAAAATGCAAAGAAAATACCAATTTGATTTGAGAAGATTCATTCCTAACAATTTCTTTTATTTATTTATTTATTTATTTTGGGGGGTAAGAGAGATTTTTGCTATAGGGCATGTGCACTTGCTGGAGAGACAGACAGACAGAGAGCAAGAAATCATCCCCCAGGGCAGTGGCTGCACCACAATCCCTTCTCCTCCATTGTCCTCTGAGAAACTTGAGCACACACCCACATGTACCTGACATGAGCTCTAAGCCATCAGATCCAGGACTCAAGCTGCAGTTGACCATGTGGGAGTCCAGGAATGTAACCATTACTCCATCTATTGTTCCGTATCAAATAATTTTCAAAGAAAACTTTTCTGATATGATAACTAGAGTTGTTAATTATATGCTTAATGATATTTACAAGAAGTGTAACAGTTTGAGGTCATCTGTACAATGAGATCAATATGTGTATATACAGAATACTATCCAAAATTTAAATTAGTAACTACTGATAAGTACAATATATAAACCATGAGCCTGTGCCTAGTTTATACTATTTGATATATAATTTTACCAGGTAAATTACACAAACTTTCATAATTGTAATAACTCTGGATTTATGACATTGCTTGGGAAATATATGATTTACTTGATGCTAAGACATTGATTAAGAAGGCAGAGTTAATTATAACTTTTTCATGGGAAATCAGTTTCATTTACCTGGTATGGTTCCAACCAGCAAAATGTGGGGAAAAGTGGGTACTATTAGTAAATATGCTGTGCATAAAACACATTTATTAAATAACTGAAATATAAATTACTCAGATTCAAAATTTGATCAAATAATGTGCCTCTAGAACAATCACTTCTTATCTTACTCATCATTTTTAAATCATTATTATTACCTCTGACCCCTCTGATTTGCGAGCAGAAGGTATTCATCCAAAACTCTTTCATCACTGACACTGGTAATATTTACTCTGTCAAACACATTTTGTCTTTTTTCTCTCCCCTTAGGGTATCTACAGCTAAGAGGATTTTTTTTTCTTTTTTCTTTTTATTATTATTATTAGTTTTTTATGGTTTTTGCCATAGGGCATAGGTGCTGGGTAGAGACAGTGAGAGGGAAAGGGAGAAATCACCGCCTGGGGGAATGGTCTCACCACAGTCCCTTCTTCTCCATTCTCCTCCTGGGATTCTGGACATTCATGCACAGGAGCCTGGCATGATTTTCCAAGCTGTCAGGTCCAGGATTCCAACCAGAATTGGCCACGTGGGAGTCCAGCACTTGTAACACCATGCCACTGGCCCCAAGCTAAGAGGTTTTAATCTGTACATTTACCCTAAGAAAAATCTAATTTACTTTTCCAATTGCTTAGGATTAGTCTATTGGCAGCCATGGAAGCCCTTAAGGAGCCATTCACTTTCTCAGTTTAGTGTGCAGAACAAATTGGTACTTCCCAAAATAATGCCTATTAAGCTGATGTAAAAAGTGAACATCTATATTAACCTCAAGAGATAAGTTACAATATCCCTCCAAACAGGCTGCCACTCAAGGACAATGCTATTTCAGCTTGGGAGGTTATGATTGTGCTACTTTTATATTATCCTCCTAAGGTTGATTTTGCTAGATGCCATCAACTGTTACCACTTCGACTTCTGGGCCTGCTGCTACACACACACACACACACACACACACACACACACACATACACACACTCACTCACTCTCTCCTAACTTACATATGTAAACCAATTTTTTAATCTAGTATACAAATTTTGACATTTCATTTGGACAACTGTATTGAATAGAAGTCCCAAAGACCTGAATTCTTTCTCGAGATTTTTTTTTTTAAATATATAATGACTGTGTGAACTTGAGCAATCACTTTACTGTTTTGTGACTCATTCAACTGAAAATGAAAATAGACTAGATCAGAATCCTTAGACTTGTTTTCTTTGGGAACACAACCATGCTTATTCATTTATGTGTTCTCTAGCAATTTCCACACCACATCATTGGAATTGAGTAGTTGTCACTTAAGCCCAAAGCCAAAATATTTACTATCTGTACCTTTAAGAAAAAGTTTGTCAGTCTTACAATAGATGATCAGTAAAGTCATTTCCAGATACACCTTTTTATCCCCCAAGAAGAATTTGATAAAAAAGAAAAAAAGTTTAGTCTACCTACTAAGTAGGATGATAAAAGTTTTAGATTATTTAGTTTTCTTTCCTGAAACCCTTTTCTAGGAATCCAAGTTATTAAAATCAACCCATTCAATTTAAACAGAACTGTCTCTAGTATTAGCTTGTTGAATAAAGACAGTGCCTAATCCAGTGGTAGTCATATTTTTAGCAATTTGTCCTCTTTTCCAGTATTTCATTCAGTCCTATCATCTAAATGATAAGAGATACAACCTAATGCTGTATCAATCTACATTTATTGGGAGAATTCAAAATCCATGTTGATCCCTTTTGGGAAGTTTAAAACCTAGTCACACTTCTCAAATAATTAGAAATTAAATAGAAAAAAAATATAAAATAAAAACATAGGTGACTAACATTCGGAAACTCATAGAAAAAAAGATTCATGTAGGAATAAGAAGTGTGTGTGCATTTACACTCATTGGTATCAACAGCTGAGTTACATGATATATCAGAAAAGGTGACTGGCAGTCATTTTCAGTTGACGCTTAACAATGTGCTTTATTTTTCTGCGACTTTCAAAGCACTAAAGTGAAAATATGCCAATTAAGTAGCCACTGAGAAATGAAGGACTGTCAATTTTCAAATTAGTGCAAGCGCTTAAATTTTATGATCAGGAACTTATATTTCACATAAGAGGCAGACTGGGAATTACTGCGGCTTTGTGAGGAAGAGAATTAAAATATCCAAGTATTGTGAAAGTTTTGGACTAAAAAATGGAAAGGTAGTGAAGAGCACAACAAAGTCTCATAAGAGAATCCCAGGACAGTTTTATCAGTTAACAATCAGCTCTACCTTCTCTTTTATTTCTCGTAAAATCTTTATCCTATATGTTACATGCATTTAATATTAAATTTGTTTACATTTAGCTTGGGAAATTGTGATGAACTTTTGTCAACAATGGTTACAATTACTCCCTTCATGGTATCGACATCTCTCGCAATGTGACTTTGATCATGGTTCCTTTAAGATGTCTAGTCTACTTCCTCATAACTTAAATCAGGGTTGGTGTGTGACCTGGTTTGGTCAACTGAATTAGATGGAATTGACTGTGTTCCAGGTTTCAACTGACTTCAAGAGGCCTTGTAGCCATCTTCTTTCTACTTTCTGTCAAAGAGGTTTCCAATATCCTTCCTCTCACATTATCCTAAAAATCCCATCTAGTCCCTTCAGCGCTGAAATGGGGTTGAGCTGTGAATTTGATGGGCTGCAGCGTCAGTGACAGCTTTGGATCTCAGGAACAAGCTCAGAAGAGCAGTATTGTCCCAGACATTTGGAGTACTGACCCAGGAAGTCAGCTGCCATGGTATGAAGATGCTCAAGCAGGCTCATGGAGAGTTTAACAAGAAGAGAAACCAACCTTCCAGTACCAGGTCGCCAGCACGTGGCTGAACTACCTTTGAAACAGATCCTTAAGCTCCAGTCAACCCTAAAGAGGATGGGAGCTACAGATGATATCTGACTGCAAACTCATGGGAAGCCCCAAACCATTCCTGCCCAAAGGAACTGCTCTGGAACTCCGCGTCACGGACGTTTCCATTGCTATTATTTCAATGTATTGTTTTTTGTGTTTGTTATGCTGCAATTTTTAATTAATACTCTGCAACCAAACAGAACTTGGAACTAGGACTTGTCGGTGGTGGCAGAAGTAGTATGTGCAAGTATAATAAATACTTTTATATCTTTCTACCTTGAGAATTCTCTTCCTATTATGAGCAAATTCTGCCTTTTCACTTTTTTGTCTTTCCTTTTCTTTCCCTCCCCTCACTCTCCAATTTTATTAAATATATTAATTTTTTAATTTGTATTTACATAAATACAAACAAAATTGGGAGATATATATATATAGTTACTGTTTGCTTTATCAGATTTATTTTTTAAGGAATTATTTATTTACTATTATTATTATTATTTAAAATGCTATGGGGCACATACACTCACTAGAGAGAGAAAGAAAGCAAGCCACCAGGTCTGGGACGCAAACCGTGGTTGGCCATGTTGGGGTCCAGCACCCTAACCACCACATCATCTGCTGATCCTGCTTTATCAGCTTTAAATATCTTCTTATATCTAGATTATAAAAAGGAAGAAAGTCTGCCATACCTATGCTACTATGGCAACTCTTGTCATCTGTGAATTTTCACACTTTTTTAGTTATGTAAGTGCTACATTGTCAATATATGTAACCATAGTATTAGCTATATGCCTAATATGTCTTTCAGTTTTAGAGTTTTTCAGTTCTTTTTCTACCATTTATCTCTTAGTTGGCTGAAGTTTATTCCATATTAGTGTCTTCAAAAAGGTTTATGGGAGGCAGTCCATGGTGGTGAAAGCAGCTGGATTCCACATGCCAACTGTGTGATTAAAGTCCTGAAGCTAGCCTTGTCAGAAACACACCAGGCATGGATGCACACATGCCCAAAATCCCAAAAGAAAGAGATAGAAGAAAAGGGATTGCTGCACAACCATGGTGGAGGTGGGAGGTGGGGGGGAGGGTGCGCTTCCTCATTTTCCCTCCCTTTTACTCTGTCTTTTGCTGGTGAGTGCACATGCACTCTGGCAAATTAAAAAAAACATCATGGAAACTGAGGAGTTGTCTGGCCAAACCAATTTAGTCTTTATACTTAGTAGCTGGGAATAAAACCACTGAGTCACAGTTTCTTTAAGCAATTACTAATTTTAATTTAATTTAATAGTTTAATAGTTTTGATGAGCTGCCAAGAGTTCTTAATTTTCATTTTAAAAATAATCTTACATGTACTGGGTGCTTGACATATGTCCTATAATAGCTAATGAGACAGGGACAATGCATATCCCTATTTTCAAACCTCAAGGTCGACTATGTGGGATCTGGCTGCCTTATCATCAGGCCATAGAGACAGCCAAGATTCAAGTTTTTATACTGTTATTTTCACTCTCCCTAAAGCAGACCCTTTAAGATTTCTTGTGGTATAAGTTGGCTAGTGACAAATTCTCTCCAGTTCTTTTTATGTTCTTATGTTTTGCTTTGATTTTTAAAAGGTATTTTTTTCTGGGTATACAATTCTAGGGTTTTTTTTTTTTTCTTTTTTTGTTGTTTTTAATCCCCTCAAAAATGTTAGTCCATTGTCTCTTTCATGCAGTAATTCTTATCTTTCTTCTTTCTGTGCATTAATGTTCTTTTCAACTCTTGCAACATTTAAGATTTGCTCTTGATCACTGGTTACAAGAAACTTGATTAAGTATTAGCTTGGTGGTAGTGGTGGTGGGGGGTCATCAGGTGATATAGTGGTTAAGACACTGGACTCCCACATGGCTGACTCTGATTTGAGTACCAGACCTGGCAGCTTGAGACTCACGCTGGGAGCATGCCCATGTGTGCCCAAAAATCCTGAGAGGAGAATGGAGGAGAAAGGATGGCAGTGTGGCCATCCCCTCTGAAGGGTGATTTCTCACTTTCTGTTTCTTTGTTTCTCTGTTTCTTCAGCTCATGCCCTATAGCAAAAATCTCTTTAAAAAAATTATTTAGCTTGGTATTGATATTTTTTATTTTTAATAAAGAGCACAAGTATGCATTTGGATGTGAGAGAAAGAAAGTGAAAGAGAAAGGAAGAAAGCACCCTCTGCAGGGTCTCATCATGCCACAGTCCTATTTCCTTAGCCCTCCAGGTCCCAGGGATATTAGGTACCTGTGCATGCCTTGCATATTTTCAAGACAACCCAGGTACACAGGTTTGGTCATGTGGCTTCCAGCACTGCAGTCCAGTGTTCTAGAATCTGCCATCTGATGGGCCTATGTGGCTTTCTATGTATTTATCTTGCTTAGGATTCCTTGGGTTTCCTACATTTACTTAGTGTTTTCTTTAAATTAGGAAAATTCTTGGCAATTATTTAAAAAAAAATTTTCATGTCTACTTTTTTTTCCTTTTTCCTCTATGGCTCCAATTCTTTGTATGTTAGACAACTTCAAGTAATTGATGCATGGTAGATTTATGCTCATTCTTTTTTCCTTGTGGAGTCACTCTGGGTAATTTTTTGCTCTGTAATTAAATTATGTAATTTTTTTCCCCTGCAAGGTATAATTTGAAATTAATCTCAACTAATGATATAAATCTCAACTAGTGATACATTATTATCATTTACATAAAAACTTCTCAAAGTCCATCTGGCACTGATTTTATGTACTCATTTAGTTCTCTCATTCTTTTTCATTCATGACCATATTGAGTATATCTATAACATCAGTTTTAATATCCTACTTAATCTCATCATCTCTCTCATTTCTGGATATGTTTTGTTAGACAGAGATTTCTCCTGGTTATGGGTCATTTCTATATCTGGTCATGAGATTGTAAGAGCCTTTTATAACCAGCACTCACTACCCATAAGGAGATTATATTATGGGCTGAAGAAATGTATTTCATCCATTTCTCATTCAGTTACAAAGAAATTATATAAAATAATCAAATCTTTGAGAAAATCCAATAAATCAGAGATGTGTCAGAATGGAAATACATATAAAATTAGCACCAAAGAGAAGAGAACTAAGCAATGAAAAGTAAAAGGAAATGAAAAAAACTAAAGGAATAAAAGAAGTTATCTCTAGAGGGTTTCTTTAGAATAATTAAAGTAATAAAAACAAAACAAAACCAAATGGTTATAAAAACCATCTAATTTGGAAAGTTAAAAGCAGCTTCAAGAAGAAAATCTCTTCATAGATGGGTGAAATAGCAGGAGGACACATGGAAAATTAAAAAAGTAACTTGGAAGATGGTATTCAGTGTGGAAAAATGGAGCAGAAAGGCAAGAATTTCAACATTTGTCTGAGATTTTCAACAGTTTCCTAGTTAGGAAAAATCTGGAGAATGGAAGGAGTACTATAAAAAATGGATGATGAAAATCTGCGCTGGGAAAACAATTAAGCCAAATAGTCTTCAGACTGAAAGCCAAGCAGAAACAATGAAAAGTCCAAACAGGGGATAACCTGATAAAATACTGTAAATTGAAGGAAAAAAATCTTACACAAATATCAAGAATAAAAATGAAACAATAAGAAATATAGATTTGCTAGTAACCATTCTAAATCTCTGAAGTGGTCTCTCCCAGAACTACTTGGAAGCCTCCATCACTTACTAATACTTTTACTGTACATAGATACTAATCTAGAATAACAAATAAGTAAACAAAGCTTTTAATTTGGGAATCAAATGCCAAACCAATGACCTTTTTTTGTCTTTTGCACTTAGTGCCTTCCTATATACTATAAAAATTACAGATAAAATCTTTCTCTTTATGAGAATATAAACTCCATAAAAGTAGCTGTTTTTGTTAATTGTTTGTCCCCAATACTTAGAATAGTGACTGGAACAAAATAGGTACTCAGTATTATTTGAAGCATAAATTATTATTATTATTATTTTTTAATTGTCAGAGGATGTGTTCACTTACAAGAGACAGACAAGAGGAGAAAGGGAGAACCCAGCCCCCCAGTGGACATGGTCACCCTGTAATCCACTCTCTTCCATTTCATCATCCTGTCAGGATTTGGGGCACAAATGCACACGTACTCAACATGTTTTTTAAGCCACTGGGGCTTGGATTTGACCCACAGTTACCCTAGCGAGATCTGTTCCCCTAACTACTAGACTGAGGTGCAGGCCCAAGTATATATTTTTATAGTATCAACTATTGGAAACAAATTTGATGTTTATCAATAAAAAGAGAATGGTTGACTAATATGTGGTACACACCCAGATAATATAGCAACTAAATAAAATGACATAGTCCTATATTATTGAATAAAAACACAGAGAACCTATCTATAAGCATATAGAAGTCTAAAAAGTGAACTAAGATATAATCTAAAATACTAACAATCTTTCTTAAGTTGGATTGAAAAGTGGATGATCAGTCAATACTCAAAAATATTGTATACAAACGTGTGTGCCAGACAATATTCTAGGAACAGGAGGGTAACAGCAAGTGGGTTCTTACAACAAGGGTGATATTTTAGTGGGTAGGAGGTAACCTGCAAACGTAAACAAAGAATTTCAGGAACTGAGAAGTTCTACAAAGAAGTTAAAATGGAACTGGATGACAAAAATTAACGTGGGAAATACTATTGTAGTAATGCCTTTTCTAGGTTAGTTAGTACAGTATCTCAGAACAAGTAATATTTAATGTAAACCTGAGTAAGAGAAGGAACACAGTATAAAGATCATGAAGGTCTAGGGAGTACACATTAGAAACAGGAAGAAATAAACAGAGCACTTGGAAAAGTAAAAGTCCTGGGATGGGAATGTACAGGGCATGGCTGAAGGACACAATAATGAAAATGTGTTAGCCACAGTAAATAAAGGGAAGGCCGAGGGGACGAGAAAAAGGGCATCAGGGTGTTTCTGGCAATGCGGCTTAAACATTGGTGTGCAGCTTTAATGGGAAAGCATCACCTGGATTTAAGAAAGAGTTCTGATCTGATTCACAATTAGAACTAGTAGCTTGGAAAGGAGGATCAAGAGTAAGGCCCAGAGACCCGTTAGCGGCCGACATAGTCATCAAGGTGGAAAAGCGTGCTGACTCCAGTGTGGTGAGAAGTAGGACTTCTCCTTGTCACCATATATTTTTCTGTGTATCCTTCCTTGCTTTTTTTCCCTCTCTCATGGGTATTTAAATAGTGTCATTGTGGCTACACAGATATGTCTTCAAAATTCATATAATTCTAGCTAAGACTCCAGAAATAATTATAGTAGTAACACTGATTGGTAACAGTACTAACAGTTGCAGACAGTTGGTTTGAAAATAGTCAGAGATTTATTTTATCCTATTTATGCTGCTTTAGGGTATATTTAGAGTTCCAAGGAGGAGGTGCCCTCATGGCAATATATCATTTATAATCCATCACATGTACTGCAGTGAGAAGGGGTGTCTGTATGTGCTGTGTGTTCAATGGCTTGTCAAAAAGAGCTGACCTAAGAGACACCCCAGATATTTGGAGAAATACTTGTTACGCTCTAAAGTGTTTTTAAATAACAGTTTTCAGGCTTAGGGTAGAATTGAAAATGTACTGGAATGTTAGAAATCTCTCTCCACTCCAAGGATTTTGCAATTTGTATAAAATAACTTTTCTATAGGCATACTTTGAGTGTAAATATTTGAAAGGAAACTAAAAAATTAGATTTTGCTAATTTCCATTAAGGAAGCAGTTTAAGTTAACAAAAATTTATACTGAATAATTTCTCATGTCCCACAGGAAAAAAGATTTGGCTGACATAGTCCCTGCAAATAGTTAAAGAAAGAAATGTGATATTATTCCTAATTGGGTCACTAAGTTAAACCCTTTATTAGTATGTGGTATTCATAAAATCTGGGGGGATATAACACTTTGTAGGTTCATGTTTGATCCACTCGCAGAGGGCCACTGAGTCAATGTAGCCCACAGCTGAGGAAGGATGGTACGGTATCCCAGCATTGCTATGTGTAATGCTACCAACCTAGAACTTTGTTTTCGTTAATGTCTCACTGAATTGAGTTTCTTCCTTAGTGTAGAAAGGACCACTATAGGGATTCAATTATTTTACATGAAAAGTAACTATGCTTGGGACTGGCAGGTGGCACAGTGGTTGAGGTGGCACACTGGACTCTCACATGGCTGACTGTGGTTCGAGTCCTGGACTAGGCGGCTTGCTTTCTCTCTTTCTGGTCAAATTAAATAACAGTAGCAATAAATGAAATAATTCTTAAAACATATTAACTAAGCTTATTAACCTAGTAGTATCATTATAGACAGTAAATAAAAATAAAATACATTTGAGAAATACATCACATAAAAAGTACAATTTGTTTATAGTGCTGAGAAAAGGAGACTAAACTATTCTGTGGTTTACTAAGCAATCTAGATGACCATTTGAATTCCAGATCACCACTTACTGAGTGATTTTAAATGTATATTAACCATTCTAAGCTTTGTGATCTTAATCACTAAAATAGTAATGATGACAACACTTCTTTTACAGAAAATGTTAATTTTCAACTCAGTTTAAATAGTAAGGTGATCAAATAAGTTCAATTTATGCCTATTATTATGGTGTTTTGTCTACTTTAGCATGTGTCACTCTCAAAAGTATGCCGGCTTTGATGACAAACTACATGGTCTTCACAGTTCTCAAGCCTTCTTTCTGACTTTATTCAGGTATCCACCGCCTGTCCCAATCAGTCCAGATGACTCAGAGATAGGTGATTCTATCTTTGTCCCCAGGAGTAGATCCTGATGTCTGATCCAGTGATTAATTTAGGATCTCATGCTATGCTCTGTCTAATCAGCACATGGTATTCTTCTGGGGACTGTCCAAAGTCAATGATGACATGTGTTCTAAGGTGAATGACTCAAAATGAAAAAGATTTATTTCATGACTGGGGAAGGGAGGACGTTTTCTCTCCACTAGAAATAAATAGAAGTATGTTGCCTTAATGGCTGATGGCAGTTCTCTTACAACCACGAGAGCAGTTAAAGATCACACTTATTCAGAGAGGCAAATTAAGAAAACCATTAGAGCTCTGCTCATAGCACACTGGAAAAATTTCTTTATACATTTTGTACTTTGAGATAATAAATCCCTTTGTTTTTTAGAACAGTTTGAAGCAGTATTTTGTAAACAATAAATTGTGACTTATATTGGAGTGTCAGAAAAGTTATGACATATTTTTTTCTGTTTTTCTATGCAAAAATGTATCATGACCTCTCCGACAACCCACTATATTCTAATAAATACACTCTTTTTTAAAATTTATTTTTATTTTTATTTTTTATTTTTTTGGGGGGAGAGGTTTTCACTATAGGCGCGTGCACTCGCCAGACAGAGAGAGAGAGATATAGAGACAGAAAGTAAGAAATCACCCCCCAGGGGGGATGGTCACACAGCAATCCCTTCTCCTCCATTCTTCTCTGGGGATCTTGGGCACGCACCCACGCGCGCCTGGCATGAGTTTTAAGCCACCGGGTCCAGAACATGAACCATGGTCGCCCATGTGGGAGTCCAGCAACCCAGCCATTACACTAACTG
>NW_006159847.1:765632-914124 GCF_000334495.1 Tupaia belangeri chinensis
CTCTTTCTTGAGATTTTTTCAAGGATTAAATAAGATTATTCATATAAGATGTTTAGCACAATGTTGTAAATGGTCAATATTTAGTTATTTATTTTTAATGTGTCTGAGATTGCTGTCACAGGGAATCTAAGTACAAACACTCAGATGTATGGAAGTCTGGACTTGAGATCTGCAACATTCTTCTTAAAATCTAATAAAATTTGTTGTTTTTAGGCAGACAAGAAACTCTCCTTATATCCTAGATCAGGCAAACTAAAGTCAAGAGACACAACATTAGAAACTAGTA
Source organism: Tupaia belangeri chinensis (assembly GCF_000334495.1). Taxonomy (NCBI): domain Eukaryota; kingdom Metazoa; phylum Chordata; class Mammalia; order Scandentia; family Tupaiidae; genus Tupaia; species Tupaia belangeri. The sequence continues at coordinate 765,919 of NW_006159847.1, forward strand.
AGCAATGGGACCAGCAGTTAGCATAATGGCTATGTTGTTGGACTCCCACATAGTCAACCGCGGTTCAAGTCCCGGACCCAGTGGCTTTTAATCACCCCCGGGGGGTGCCCAAGATCCCAAGAGGAGAATGGAGGAGAAGGGATTGTGGCGTGGCCATCCCCCCTGGGGGGGGGTGATTTCCTGCCTTCTATCTCTCCGTCTCTCTGGCAAGCGCATGCGCCCTATAGCAAAAAATCTCTCCAAAAAAAAAGAAACTAGTAAGCTCTTAGATTTTCTTTCTCCTGATACAACCTTTCTTCAGCCCCACCACACAGACTCTTACTTGAGTAGATATACGTGAGTTTAAATGTTAGCCTGACCCAAGGAACAATTGTGGTGGACATGTGTGTGTGTGTGTTTGGACTCACAGAATGCAGACATCTCACTTCTCTAACACTTCTTTCTAACACTCAAAAAATGGAGGGGAGAGAACCTATTCCTCTCCTTTCTTAACCCATGTAGCTTAGTGAGGGCTTACTCTTTCTCTTAAGGTAAAATAACAATTCAAAGCCCAGTTGGAACAGATAGAACTTTCTTACTGGCCAGGAATGAATATGTGACTCAGACCATCTCAAAAAGGGCTGTTAAATAAAAATCACAGGAGACCATTGATTAGGAATAAGCTTCTGCACTAGACTCCAACAGCCTGAACCAACATTGAGTCACTCATGCTAAAATGCCACATGATCAAACTGAAATTTACAGAAAGCAGAGATTCCCAAATGGACTAGTTTCCTCCAGGAGATTCCAATCTAATAAGTCGGTAGACTAATAAGGAAGTCCACTCTGCTTTAATCCTCACCGGGAAAGTAACTTTGAAATGACCGGTCTACTTTGTGTTCTTTGTTTATGCTTTCTTTAGGCCTTCACTGGCTATAAAACCAACCTCTACTGCTAAACTCCTTGGAACACTTATTCTATTTTATGGAATGAAGTGTTGCTTGATCCTAAAATCACAAATAAAGCCAACTGAGATCATTAAACTAAATTTGTTGTAACTTTACCTTTTGAAAGAACCAACCAAAGTGAGAATCACAAGGCTTCTGTGAAGCATTTAAAAATGTAAATTATTTCATGCTATACTCCTGTTTGAGACCATGTGTGGCTAGAGCTCCTATCACCTCGAGGAAGTTCATGCTTCCTACCAATTACTTAGCAGTGTCAGCCAAGCAATTCTATAGATTTCTTCTCTACTCTACTACTATTGAGTGCAAAAGGACAACTGCAAAGTAAAAGTTATAAAGAAAAAGGATGTATTGCTCTCACACAGCTAGCACAAAATAAAGGTCAGACCCCAGGCATGTAGTCAGATCCCACCAGGAGCAGGACTGGAGAAAGTGACAGACATGGTCACAGGCTCTGATGAAACCAGCTTCTTCTACACTAATAAAAAGAGGTATAACACATGTCAGTTGTTCAGAAAAGTCCTCATTGGCCAAAGACAGCAGAGAGTGGTCTTGGGGATATGGGACAAGGAACGAGATTGGGCAAAAATCAATCAGCGGAATATGTCTGGAGCTGTTTATCAGCAGTAGAATAAAAAATAAATCTTATTCATGATTAAAGAGAGTACATTTATACACGAGCAAAAGAGAATGACAGAGAAAGAAAAAAAAAAAAAAAAAGAACTTCATCAGGGTCCTGTAACACCGCAATCTTCTTTTCCACCCATTCAGGCTTCTAGAAGCTTGGGCATAGGCTTGCCTTCCAGGTTGACCTGGCTGGGATCTGAACCTGCTGTCAGTCACATGTCTTCCAGCACTACAATCCAGCACACTACAGACTGCACTACCTAGCAAGGCTGGTGCAAGCTTTTTCTGTGACAAAGAATGTCCTTGTAAAGGTCAATCATGCAGTCAACAGGAAGTAACCTGTCAGCAGTATTTCAGCAACCCTGTCTTCCCTTTTGTTCTCTGGCCTTAATTTAGCATAGCAATCTCTTCTGTGAAAAACTTTATTTTCAACTACAAGTCCATTTTCAGGGATCTGTAACTCTCCAACATGATTGTTTCATGGGAAAAGTAAATTTATGGTGGGTCACATGGGTGCTGGGATAACTGATGAACAAGACCTAGACTCTGCCTTTGAGGAGCCCTCATAAAAAGTTTGCAGAGCATAATAATATGACCCCTGAGTATGTTTATTTCAAATTTTCAAAATATTATCACTCTTCAATGACCTCTTGTCTACTTGTTCACATGTACAACTAGCACAAAGGTAAACAGGAGCTTTAAGATTTCTATTCTGGGGGCCAGCAGGTGCAGTGCTTAAGGTACTGAACTCTCACATGACCTGGTGGCTTGCTTTCTCATCTTCTCTCTCTCTCTCTCTCTCTCTGTCTCTTTGGCGAGCATGCATGCCCTATAGCAAATTTTAAAATAATAACAATAATAAATAAAATTAAATATTTTTTTTTGAGAGAGTTATTTTTGCTATAGGGAAGGTGTGCTTGCCAGAGAGACAGAAAGAGACGGAGAGACAGAAAGTGAGAAATCACTCCCAGGAGAGTTGGCCACATGGCAATCCCTTCTTCTCCATTCTCCTCTCAGGACTTTGGGCATGCACACACACACACACACAGCACTCAGTATGAGTTATAAGTGGCCAGGCCTGGGATTTAAACTGTGTTCAACTATGTGGGAATCCAGTGATGTAACCATTATACTATCTGCTGGTCTTATAAATAATTCTTAAAGAAAAAAAAGATTTTTAAGTCTGCTTGCCATCTGTGGTGGTGCTGGTGCAGCAGTAATACAACACTCTGTGATGCTGAGACCTCATGGGAAGGTAATGGGTTTGCATCCCAAGGCTTCCCTATATATGTGAGGTGTGCAGTCTTGTCTATGATCTTGGGTGGTAGAGGCGATGAAAACTCTGTTGGTGGTGTCTATCTGTTTCTTTCTGTGTTTCTAATGGAACAAATAAATTTTAAAACAAACAAAACAAGATTTCTAAGTTTGCAAATCAAAACTGGGCTCTCCAGCTCCATACAACTGAGTAATATGTCAGCAGCAGGAGGGAGGAGGTCTGCAAGCATTTTCTCAAAGAAACTGCCTGTAAAGAACTAGATTTAGAAGGAAACCAGCAGGCTTTGAACTTATGAAGACATCAGCAATTTATGCAGAGGCAGAATTGCTATACTAGCATATCTTTCGAGATGCTGATAAAAACAAATACAAAAAAGCAGAAATAAACTAAAAACAAAACAAAAAACCCCAACTCCGAAACCTCTTTGTCACTCAATGTCTCATTTATTAGAGAAGGAGAGAGTCTTTAGCAGGAGGGTCTGAATCAGTTTTGTGCTATCCTAACAGGATGCCTGACAACCCTACAGGGAGATGTTAATAATATGTTAAGAGCTGGGCTGAGAAGTGTTTCTAACCCTTTGGAAATATTGATTTTCACAAGAAGAATAGCAGGATTGTTTTACAGTTAGGAGGAGGGTGATGGGTAGTCTATTTTGATTTTAAGTATGTAAGGTAGGGTGTCATATGTCCCTGAACTCTCAATGAAAATGAGCTCTTGATTGGACTGGGACTGCCTTGGTTACAGTAGGGAAAACTGCTGAAAGACGAGAAAATGGCATGAATTAATGCTGGAAATTTTGCCAGAGGGGAGGCAGAGAGAGAAAGAGATGATCTGATTATACATTCAGGGATGACAGGTGAACTTCCAAAAGTTCAGAGGTTTAGTTCAGATATCCATCTCAACATTTAGCTGATCATTTGAAGCTTTGCCAAGCACAAGGGAATATAGTCAGCGTCAGAAACTGTTGACAATCTCTTAAGATCAGCGGGGCTCATTCTAAGGCTTCCTGCTCCTGTACTTCTCCTCACTTCAACTCTTAATGATAAAGGGTCACCAAAATTGTGTATTGTAGTTAGAATTTCCCTCTCTTGCATATTTTGCTATTGCTGCTACTCTAGGGGGTCCTAAACTATCATAGAATTTTACCACATAAAAAATTACTACTCTTAAAACTTATTCTCAGTCCCAAATCAATGAAATCAGAAAACTAGAAGTGTTAAAATATCAATATCCTAATTTCGTGGAAGGTTTTTATTGACTTTATTTTTTTTAATGGAGTAAATGAGCAAATAATTAAATCCTTTTCTTTTAACTAGTCATTTGGCTCTTGTACCTAATTATAGTTGAAGAACTCACTTCTGTTGTTGTTTGATAGTAAAAATTAATTTTAATATCACCCACTACATATCAATAATTCTTAACCCTGCCAGTCACTCAGCTCAATCCACCATTTCATTTAATTATCATAGGTTTGTTAGATTAAAAACAAACCAAAACAAAACAAAGCAGAGCAAAATTCATATCAACACTCTTTACACAAAACAAATACCTACCAAAACACCTAACTTTTTCTGCTTTGAATATTAATAATTGAGATATGAAGTGTGGCCTGCAGATTAACAGCGTCAGTTGTGAACATTATATTCAGAATCTCAAGGTCCACCTAAAATATATTTTACAAGAGTCTGCATTTTAGCAAGTTCCCAGGTGACTCTTGGGCACTCTAATTTGGGGAAGAACTATTCTATACTACATCATCATTTTTTCTTGATAATAAAATTTTATTGGCACATTTCAAAACTTGAGTGAAAACCTATTCCTTTTTAATTCAACTTTAAAAGATCTTACTTTTAATTCAAAATTAAAATACCTTACTAAGAGTACATATGACTATTTAAAAATAAAAATATTTCTAAATTTATAAAGACAGTAAAATTTCAAAAGGTAGTGTCTTTCTTGGAAAATGATAAGCCTACACATAAGAGTTAGGATATGGTTTAAACTTTTCAAAATATTCTGAAGACAGGGGTCAACAGGTGGTGTGGTGGTTAAGAGTGCTGGTCTCCCCCCACATGGCCAACTGTGGGTTGAATCCTGGACCTGGCGTCTTCCTTTCTGCCAACCCCCCACCCCCGCCAGTCAAATTAAAATAAATAAATAAAGTTAAATAAAATAATTCTTTAAAAATATTCTGAAAACATCTGAGCATTATAAAAGTGAGATTTTAATAAAGGTTTTTTTGAAAGCTCTAAGGATGAGAACAATGCCTAATCCTTTGAATTTCTGTTCTCAAACACTATACAGACATTCTCCCAACATTCTGCCCATTTTTTCCATCTTCTCTACTATATTACTCATACTTACTTATCTCTTACATAAACTAGTGATATTTAACACAGAGAGAAAACATGAAGTGAAAACCTGATAGAATTGGTACATTAAATCATAACATAACAAAAGCAAATGTCAGTTAGTGAGAAAAAAAATACTATTTTATATAGTAATACAAATAGAAAAAAACATGAATATTTCAATGGACAAAATATATAAAATATATGACCTTTTCCTGGTTACAAATGATTAGTAAGTATATGAAAGTCATATTCACCTTAAAAGAATAAAACAAAAACAATACTATTTTTCACATATTTGTCGGAAATTTAAAAGAATAAAACAGAAACAGTATGAGGAAATGTAACTGTTGGTGTGATTATTTTTGATTGTAAATTGGATCATTTCTAAAGTGTGCTTTGGTAAAATACAGTAAACCCTTTTAAGAGGAATACATATTTAATAATAAATTCTATTTCTAAAATTTATTCCAAGAAAATTATGATTTGTGAAAATTTCATAAAATGCTTATTAAAGCAACTTTTATCATAAACTATTAAGAGACAATATATTTTTCTAGCAATTTAGGCTTTGGTAAATAGATTATAATGGATTCATACAACAGCCTCAAAAAAATTATTAAAATTATACTTTAGAAAGCTTTTTTTTTTTTTTTTTGGAGAGGTTTTTCACTACAGGGCACGTGCGCTCGCCAGACAGACAGACAGAGACAGAGAGACAGAAAGCGAGAAATCACCCCCCAGGGGGGATGGTTACACCACAATCCCTTCTCCATTCTTCTCTTGGGATCTTGGGCATGCACGCACCCGCGCCCGGCGTGAGTTTTAAGCCACTGGGTCCGGGACACGAACTGCGGTTGACTACATGGGAGTCCAGCGACATAGCCATTACACTAACTGCTGGTTCCCAGAAAGCTTTTTATAATACTGACAGGATGGAGGAAAAACATGACACTTTTTTTAGTCAAAATATATACTATGATTTTGCAGATTTCTATTTTGCATCTTTGAAATCTGACAATTTTGTAGCTAGAAAGTTTTTCTTTGTTTCCTTTTCCAACTGAAAAAAAAAAGTGATTTCCTACAGAATGAAATGTCCACCTAGGGATACTTTTTATTCACTCCATGTTATCAAGATAACAGTATAATGTAAAATATGTTTTAACATGGGTGGGGGATAGAGGAACTAGTTTCACAATTATATTGGGGATGTGTCTATTCATATCCAACTCAACATTTCTGAGGGCCAGGTCTGGTATTAAGTCACCTGCCGTCAATTCTCTCAAACCCTGGAATGACCCGTATACTCATTTCAAACTTCACAGTCTGTTAAGTATCATAATTTTCCAGGGAAGGCAATAATCTCTCCCTGTCCTTCACCTATTATTAACCTTTACTTTGTTCATGTGAACAATGTCAATTGCTAATAACCATATTGAGTAAATAAGAATTTTTTTTTTGAGAGATTTTTGCTATAGGGTGTGTGTGCTTGCCAGAAAGACAGAGAGATGCAGGGAGACAGAAAGCGAGAAATCACCCTCCAGGGGAAATGGACACGCCGCAATCCCTTCTCCTCCATTCTCCTCTTGGGATCTTGGGCACCACACACGTGCGCCCAGCATGAGTTTAAGCCACCGGGTCTGGGACTCGAACCATGGTAGACTACATGGGATCCAGCGACATAGCCATAATGCTAACTGCTGATCCCAATAAGGAAATATTTTGTCTTTGATAATCCTTCCAGCGCTTCATACAATTAGTGTAACCGATCGTTTTAACTTTTTGGCTCATCATTTGCTACTTCTCTAATTGTCTCTGAATTAGAACATGGAATGGCAGATACTTTGTACATATTCTAAAGTGGATTCCTGGCATATTAATGTAACACAGAAAGCACTAGCCATCTCTACTTCATAAAACTAGGCATTAAGGGTCTAACAGAGAGGAGCATTCTTTAATGTGAAGACGTGAGCATAGGTTTTCCACCAGCTCAGCTACCACTAATGAGTCCAAGAGAATCTCTCGGAGGATAAAAACGAGAAAGTGGTATAGCTACATTTAACACTTGCTGACCTGCAGGGACCATTAGGTCTGTACTCTGCTATTAACAGCAAGGTAAGTCAAAAAAAAAAAAAAAAAAAATTCTTGAGAGAACTTGACAAGTGGTAAGGGGAGACCAAGGTAGTCAGGAAGGAGAGCTCTGAAGGGAGAAGTTCCTGTGTACTTTTACTGTTTAGTTGCACAAAGGGAAGGGAGGGCTGACAGCCTCTAAGATGGACAGTTGTGAGTCACCTGAAAGACTTCCCTCAAGAGGCCTACCTGTGTAGGTGGGGGTAACCCGGCAGAAGGAGTTGCCAACTATGGGTAAGTCCTAGGAAGTAGCCAGATTCATCTCCTCCAACAGGGAGCTAAATGTAACAGCAGGGGATCTGTCCTCTACCCACAAGGTCATGAAGAACCCTCTAGAGCACCTGTTTGGTTTTTGTTTTGTTTTGTTTTTTTTTTGAGAGGTTTTTGCTATAAGGTGCATGCACTCGTCAGAAAGACAGAGAGACAGAGAGACAGAAAGTGAGAAATCACTCCCCGGGTGAGGGGAGGGGGATAGCCAGGCCCTAATCCCTTCTCTTCCATTCTCCTCTCTGGATCTTGGGCACGCCTACACACGTGCCCGAAGTGAGTTTAAGCTGCTGGGTCCGGGACTCAAACCACGGACGCCTACATGGGAGTCCAGTGACATAGCCATTACAACAACTGCTGGTTCCCCCTCTAGAGCACCTTCAATGGCAGAGAACGTTTTATAGTCAAAAATTACTATATGTACTACCCACCCCCCATCTCTGCCCCCTCTACCTGACCCTAAGGAGAAAGACAGGAGGGATGGAGAGCAGAATTCTGACCAAGAACCTGCTGCTATACTACTGGCTACTGAGCCACTACCTATTTCAGACACTAAGAGCAGGGAAAGCCTTTAATATAATTGCAAGATTTAAATTTTTATTTAGATTAAATAAAATTTATTAATATTCTAAAAATGAAACTATTTTAAGATCTTTTTAAGATGTAAAAATTACTAAAAGTTGGAACCAGCAGTTAGCGTAATGGCTATGTTGCTGAACTCCCATGTAGCCAACCGCGGTTCGAGTCCTGGACCCGGTGGCTTAAGCTCACGCCGGTGCATGTGCATGCGTGCCCAAGATCCCCAGAGGAGAATGGAGGAGAAGGGACTGCGGTGTGGCCATCCCCCCTGAGGGGTGATTTCTCTCTGTCTGTCTGTGTCTGTCTGGTGAGTGCATGCACCCTAGAGCAAAAACCTCTCAAAAAAAAAAAAAAAGTCTATAGGATCAGGCTGAATTTTTTTCTAGTGCAAATAAAGGGGATCTAATAAATTATGTTTGAAGCCAATTTGTAAGAGAAAAGATGCTGTTTCTTGAGTACACCCAAATGAGTTCACCCAACTCAAAAAACTGCCAAAGACACAAATAACACCCACACATTAATTATTGGTCATTCACATTCATTTGTGCTGTATATAAATTACTTTGTAAAGTATGCTGAAAACCTTCACATATATCACATACGACAGAATGAAAAATAAGCTATTTTGGGGGGGTCAAGTATAATTTTCAAGAACTTAAACATATTAATCCATCAATAGATAGGTATTGTACATTTATTCATTCATTCAAATATATATTGCTACTGAAAAGAGAAACTAGGACTACAAATATGGGTCTAAAAGGGCCTATTTTAATCTTTCATGTTTTATATAAACCTTAATACAAAAAAGTTTGAGCTCTTTTCCATTTGTTAAACATGTTAGTTATTTGGATAGGAAAATATTACTGTAATTATTAAAATTCTTTTGCTAATCTTACCATTAAAATAGGTTAAATAAATGGATTAAACTAAGAAAAGGGAGTTATTAAGTAAAACATAGGTAAACTACTATGGATTGCCAAAGAAGAATCATGGAAAAGCGTAAGACATTTCAGTTACAGCAAATCAAATATAGGATGTTGGATTAACTTCATAATACTGAACTGGAGATCAGTACTTAACACTTGAATTTTCCAGAGTTAATATTATCCTCTATCTCCTTCACTCCAGCAAAAGTAGAAGCTCCATGTATAGGTCTTTCCAGGGGCTCTGCATGGCCCACCATAACATGACATTGTCATTATTGGGTTGTAGTTTTAATCTCTTTTTACTTCCCACTAGATAAAGATCTTAAAGAGAAAGACTGGCTTTTATTCGTCTTTATAGCTCAATCTACAGAATGGCTCATAATGGATGCAATGAAATTAATTTAAAAGAGTGTTTGTAGTTAGAGGAATAAAGTGAATATTGTTTTAATCATAGTCATATTGGTTAGTGGTCCAAAATGAATATGCATATACATTTAACAATAACTTACAAGTATTGGGTGGTCAAAAAAAAGTCACGATGCATTTTTGCATAGAAAAACATAGAAAAATACATCATGATTTTTCTATGACTCAATAGTACCAATGAGAATAGGAATTTATTTTTGGGAATCTTTCAAGTACTTTAGGAAAAATGTTAACCATTGAGCCAATATTATAATATATAGTATAGTTTGATTTTTTAAACAAATGAGATTAGAGATCTATCTAAGAAAAGAAAGCATTCTCAGCCTTCTCCCCATATATCAAGAGACTAGATTTCTAATAGTGGATTGAATGAATTTAGCAGTTTAATGAACTACTCTGTGAAACTCTTTCCATCGAAAGGGGTGGTAAAAACTCTCTTTGAGCATTTTCATAAGCTGTTGAACATAAAGTTATAAAAAGTTTGGAGCTCCCCCCAGAGAGGTTTTTAAATTTTTGATTGTATGCTCATTTCACATTGTGACATTTGAGTTACTGTTTTAATTTGTGTTTCCTTGAGGTCAATGGCCCATGGGGAGTCCTGAGAGGAAATTTGTTTTCTTCACAGGTTCACTCTGGTTTGTGTGAAGCTGCTGAGCTGGATGCCAGTTCCACACTGCTGGGCACGTGTCTCAGGGTAGGAAGACCTGAGTTCATCTGGGGGTGGGTCTTGCCAACAGTCTCTTTAGTGAAGAATGGCTGTCCTTACTGAAAGAAAGCTTTCTTGAGAATTTTGTGGTTTCCATTCCTTCTCACTCTGCCACAGCAGATGCTGCTGCCAGTGTCTAAAGCGACAGCTACTCTCAGTGGTTCTCCTAACTACTTCCCCCATGTCAGAACCCCTCACTCATTAGGAACAGCATTATCCTCCTACCACCCCGGAATCATCTGCTCCTCCAGGCTGACTGAGGCCTCAGGCTTTTCTTCCAGGTCATGCTGAGAGAACAACCAGCAGGAACTCCCTAGGAGTCTCCCTAGGAGGGCCTCTGCTGCCTGAACCTGTGTGATTTCTGCCTCAGAGTCCTGAGTGATCCCATAGCCAAAGGAGTTTCCAAAGAGTTTTCACTGTTGGGCTGCTGACCTTACTCTTGTTTACTATGTTCTGCAATTTCCACCCCTTGGTCCTTCAAACTCAGTGGTGTTCCTGTGGTCCATAATCATCCCCCAGACTGCTGGTGAGGACTGGCTACTCAATAGGGAGGAGAAGCAAGACTCAGTTGGGTATAATTCCATGTTGTGCTTAAGCCAGCTAATATTCCACAAGGTTTCTGGTACTTTAATGGATTTCTTAGCATGCTTTTAAGACAAATCCAAATGTCCTGATCTTATTTTTATGAAACGGGTAAAGGGCATGTGGCAGAGTATCACAAGTCTGTCCTTGACACTCCATCTCTTACCCATAAACAAGTCTCAGCATTTGAGAAACTAAACACTTGTGCTTGCATTTTATTCTCTTTCAGTATGTTGGGAAAGATTGTTTGCTCGGATCTACTAACGTTTGCACACCAACAACTTCAGAACACATGCCTGATGGCCTACCACCCCTCGTTGTGGCATGTGTCCTTTAATAAGGTAACTAAAACTTCGTTGTGTTTTTAACACTGAAAACTTACATGGAACTTCACAGACCTCAGATAGATAATAAATAGGATCTACTTCTTTTGTGACTTTGTTCTCTTATAGAGTAAGTGACTAAACACATGGAAACTTTCAAATATAATTGAGGCTACCTTCTTTCAATTTCTTGTTACTGAAACAAAACAAAAGAAAAAAATACCAGAAAGGAATTATGTTCCTCTTTTCTTTCTCTCTTTCTCTCTTTCTCTCTCTCTCTCTTTCTCTCTCTTCCTCTCTTCCTCCCTTCCTTTCTTTCTTCCTTTCTTCCTTCCTTCTTTTCCTTCCTTCCTTCCTTCCTATCTTTCTTTCTTTCTTCTTTTTTTTTTTTTTAGAGGTTTTTGCTATAGGGAGTGTGCGCTCGCCAGAAAGAGAGAAACAGAGAGACAGAAAGAGAGAAATCACCCCCCAGGTGGGATGGTCACACCACAATCCCTTCTCCTCTTGAGATCTTGGGCATGCATGCACACGTCCCTGGCGTGAGTTTACATCACCAGATCCGGGACTCGAACCGCAGTCGACTACATGGGAGTCCAGTGATGTAGCCATTATGCCAATGCTGCTCTCAGAATTATATTTCTTTTAAGTTGTTGTCATGGATAAATAAAAAACCAGCCTAAAGAAGAGTCTCTGAGTAGTTAACAGAAGCAGCTATGGTCATATATACAGAGACTTACACAAGCATAAAAGTATTTTATTTTAACCCTAGAAGGATTTTCTTTTTAAGTAGAAAAAGACTTCTAATTTCTTGGCCTTGTCTCCTGACAATGCTTTTAAAAGAATTAATCAGATATGGTCTGGAAACTGCTTTGTGCTCCTTTGAGGGATGCCATGCCAATATAAGGTAATACTATTATAAGAAGCCATTATATTCAGAGTTAGGTCATTACTTGAAGGACAGTGAAACTTTAATCTATAGTGATTAAAATATTTGTTGAAGTTTTGAATTAATTAATGTCCAATTTTGAATGAGAATCATCATTGTTGTTTATAGCTTGGAAGGCATCAAATAATTTTCCTTGTGCCGAGTTAAGCGTCTTGTAAACCTAATCATAGTCATTTTCCCACAGGAGAAAATATAAAATAGTTAGCTTTAGGCAGTATTGAAGCATTTCCAGGGAGAGCTGTTATTTATTTTTTTATAATTCACAGAGGTGTTTTACTACAATGCACAGTCCACATACTGCTTAACTAGCTTTTCAATGTCATAAACATGAGGTTACCTTGGGTTAATTCTCCTCTGTGCCCACCTGATCTGCCAGATTTTTCCCCCTTAAAATCGACAGCAAGATGACTGATTATGGCCATCACAAGGGTGCTCTTTGAGTGTGTGACCTTTTCTGGAATCAAGTTAGAAATTCAAAGGACTTGAAATCTTTGCAAATTAATAAAGGAAAAGAATTTAACACTCACTGACCAGTTGAGCAAATCATCACGTTCACTTGCTCCTGGAAATCATTTGCAATGGATATTCTTTCAATTATAGAGGAAAGTAACTACCTCACAAGAACTGAATTAAGAAGCCCAGTGCAATGAGCTGGGAAGGTCTTTATGAATGGTATGGTCATCTGATAAGTGACAATTTCCCATTTAATTACGATGGTGTATAATTTTTAACTCCCTCTCTATATATATTATGCCACTCTGGCTGAGAGAGTTTGTCCTAGGGGGAGGCTCTGCATACACCAGTTTGATCACACCTCTGTAATGTAGTCACAAACTACTGCCTTTACTGCTGGCGCTGAGAAAATATATGTCTTACAGCAGGATTTTTCACCTGATGTCCCAAACCCATGGCTTCGATGATGTAACCTTCCTCAGGACAGTCCTTGGGTCTAGTGAGATAGGAAGAACTAAGTAGAGATCATTTATTCCCTTCTTTGTAATTACTCATATTGGAAAATAAGAGAATTTTTCTTCATTGTCAAATACATTATCACTGGGACATAGTTTAAATTTTGTTTGAGGAGAGAGACCAGAGAGTGGTGCAGTAAAAGAAACAATAGCTATTAGCTTTAAGCAGTGGAAATTGTAGGGTCACATAGGATTTGTGAGATTCCCAATGGGAAAGGGAATGAGGTTAATAAGACATTTTGTATCTTCTGCTCTAGATAATTCTCACTATAGTGAGGAATCTCAGAATGAAATTTAGCTTATCTTCTAGAATATTTCTGGCATGTATTTTCAAACTGTCTTTGAACAAACAGCAATAATGCTAAAAAAGAGAAACGGGCAGAAATATTTGGCAAAAAGCATGACAGGCTTGCTATATCCATTCATCACACCACATTCTTAGGTTTTTGCCATTTTCAAAGCCATCCAAATCTTTTTTATTCTTCAAATAGAAATGTATGTCTCAGAATTCACAAAAGGTATGTATCACAGTAGGAAAAAAAAAAAAAACATGTTTTAATTGCCAGAAGGCATATACATTCACTAGAGAGAGAGAGAGAGAGAGAGACAGAGAGAGAGAAGGAGAGAGAGGAAGGGAAAACAACTACCCAGTTCCCAATAAAGCATGGTCACAGTAAAACATCTCTGCCACTTTCCCATCTTGTCAGGATTTTAACCACGTATGCACATATACCAGCATGCTTTTCAAGCCACAAGGGTAAAGAATTGAATCACAGGGAGCCACATGGGACCCAGCTCCCTTAACCACTAAGCTAGGGGCCAGACCCAGGAAGCCATTTTAAACATTGAACATGCATTTATGTTTTAAACTATAAGATCTTTCAATAGGCTACAATTCAATCTCTGTTTTAATGCAACTGAAAATATTATTTTAAGAAAAAGTCCAGAATAATATTTCAATGAAGAAACACTGAGCACATTCAAAGTCAAGAAAACTATAAATATATTCAATATTAACAGAATTACTTAACATTGCATAGGAACTGACAAACTTAAAAGACATTACAAATTAGAAAATAAAAAAAGTAATATAAAACGTAAGAAATGAGAAAGAAAACTTCATTTTGTGTAGATTATATGATTTTAAAGATATTCTTTTACAACATAATCATCCTTCAACAGGTCCAAGACTTGTACTATCTGTTCTAGGGGGTATTAATAGTATGTACAACAAAATGGTCATGCAGTGAACTGGCTTTGTGTCCTGGTGGTTAAGGTGCCAAATTCACATGGCTAACTACATGGTTTGAATCCCAGCCCTAGCAGCTTGAAAAATATGACAGGCCTGTGTGCATGTGTGCCCCAAATCCTAACAGGATGGAGAAATAGAGGAGAAGGGATTAAGGCATGATCACACCTCATTGGGGGGAACTTTCTCCCCTCCCTGTCTCTGTCTCCCTCTGATGAGTAATGTATCCTTTGGCAAAATTAAGAGAAGAAACAGGGTCAGTTAGTGGGAGTGGCTGGTTAGAAATGGTCTTGGAAAGCTGAAGAGTTCACACAATTCCTTTTGCTCAATTTCCCCATCCTTTTTGGATTTGGGGCATGCATACATACATACCCGGTATGTTTTTCTAGCCCCCAGGGCTGGGGTTCAAACTACAGTCAGCCATATGGGATCTAGCTCTGTTATGACTATTCTATGAAACCTGTTCAGATGCTGTCTTTCAAAATGAACTGAACAAAATAACTTTTCTGCATAGATGGTATAAAAGGTAAAAACATAAATGGAGAGATCATTCTATAAATAATATAAAGAAAATAAATAGCTTAAAAACTTAAATACAAATGTCCAGGATACATTTTTACTGCTCAGACCGTAGATCTAAAGTATAAAGCTTTTACCAAGGTAGGGACTTTGTTTTTTAATTCTTGGGGTATCACAGGGATCTCTTGATAAGAAAAAACAGGAAACACTTTTCTCAAGGGCTGCCAGTAGGTGAATTGTGCAGTCAGTGAATTGCTTTATCTCTAGTTCTATCTTTGAGCACAGAGCATGTAAAATGAGGGAGTTTTGTCAAGGACAAATATATGAAGATATCTTTATCAGCAGTGAGGCTAGGTTACCCAGTATGGGATTGAGAACAACAAAGTCACAATTTCTTTACACTACTCAGATTCATCAATTTCTAATCTTATCTTCTAACAATCTAAACAAAGAATGCAGTAAATCACTCTCTCTTTTCTCATTGTCCTTTTAATTTCACTTTTTAAAAAATAATTGTTGAATATTGTATTTATCATCCTTATTATTTTGTAAATTGCTACAGGGCACACATGCTCATCAGAGAGAGACAGAGAGAGAGAGAGAAAATGAGACGGAAGCCGCAAGCTGCCAGGTCTAGGACTCAAACCTCAATCAGCCATGGGGGAGTATAACACCTTAACCACCACACCATCATCTGGTCCCTTAATTTAACTTTAAGTAGACTTGCTTTTCCCTGAATCCATAGCTTTTCTGATCTATTTTACTTAAAGGGTCTCTCTTATTTTAGTAAATAAATTATAATATTTGCAATAAAATTTTTCTCCCTTCTTACTGTCATCACCATTCTTTTAAAGACTGGAAATTAGAAATTACTATTTTTATTATTGACCTCAACTAGGTATTTTACCACTGACATTCATGCTGTGAATGTCCTCAGTTCCTGCTTTACTGTTTCAGGTTTTGCATCCTTAACAAAAAGGGAAAACATCATATACATCTTTTTTGGTAAATATGAACAATTAAAAGTAATTTTCTTCCTATTTGAAAGAAATCAGTAATTGGGGCAAAAGGCTAACACTGAAACACAATCAACACAGGAGAGAACTTTTTAAGACATCAGTATTTTCAATGACATTTGAATATAAATAAAACGATATTGTAATAAAAATGGAAAGCCATAAAGGAAATCATTCTTGGCTGTTAATCCCCCACACATATACATAATACCTTCAAAATATGATATTTTGGACATAAACAAATCTCAAGAGAGAAATAACAGAAAATGTGATGAGAGTTGAATATATATTTTAAATTAGATAAGGAAATAGAGAATTTCTTTGATAATACAGTTGAAATCAAAAGAAATGAATTACAAATGACATAAAAACGTGAGTTCAAATCATTTTAAAATAGAAGGTACAGATGGAAAAGTAAGATACCAGGGTGATTATGAAAAACTAAAAGAGAGAAGTAAAAATAAACAAACGAAAAACCTTCTTGTTCTAAAAAATTACTTAGATCTCCATACTCCAAAAGCTTCTTCCTTCCAGAGTATGCTTTTCTGTAGCCAACAGCTAAATACCACTTATGTCATTTATAGTAGAAGCTCATTTTGCTCACAATTTTTGAGGTCCAAAGTCAAAGGGTCACATCTGGTGAGGGTTTTCTTGTTAGTGGGGAATCTGCAGAGTCCTGGGGTAATGCAGGGCAAAACAGAACAAGAGCTGAACCAAATCTCAACCAAGAAATTTAGCCAAGGGAGGACTCATTCAAATCATAGCACAATTATTCTACTTGCATGTTCACTTATATACCAGTGCATGCATTCATGTATTATTTGATTTAATCAACATTTACTAAGAAATAATGGTTAAAAGCATCAGACATAAAAGTTCTTATAAGTGCAGTTTTTTGTCTTCGAGGTGTTCATGATGTTGTGAGGGTACCACACAATTACATATGTGAAAGTGTGCAGCTCAGAAGCTGGTACCTAGCACGATAAATGTTAATTTCCTTACAGCATCCCATATGATCTCTCATTTACACTCAGGATGTGGTAATGTGGACTTCTATGAGAACTAGGCTATGGTTATGAGAACTAGTCTTTATGTGATACAGATTCATCTACAATAGCGTGGTAACATTATCATACATTATTTTACAGTAAATAATTTTACTCTATTTTTTCCCTTTAAAATACTGCTTTTTGGGACAGCAGTTGGCATAATGGCTATGTCGCTGGACTCCCATGTAGTCAATCATGGGTCGAGTCCCAGACCTGGTGACTTAAACACATGCCGGGCACATGTACGTGTGTGCCCAAAATTCTGAGAGGAAAACAGAGAAGAAGGGATTGCGGTGTGGCCATCCCCCCTGGCTGGGTGGGGCGTGATTTCTCACTTCCCGTCTCTCTCTGTCTTTCTGGTGAGCGCACACACCCTATAACAAAAGTCTCTACAAGAAAAAAAAAAAGAGAAAATACTGCTTTTTAGCCTTTTGACTAAGATTGAGTACATTATCTGTTTAAAATAAATTTAAATTGAAAAAATAGGTTTCTCTTCCTTTTTATTAAAGATATCTGTCCCAGTAATTATCATATTTAAAAATACATTTCAAATGATTTAAGTTATATAAAAGTTAGAGTTGAATGAATAGTAGCTCAGGGGTGTGCATGTAGATAGATTGATAGATGCATGCTGCTGTTTCCTCTTTCTGAAATTATTTGATTCCTACGCAGTTATTTTTTTCAAAAATTGAAACATTTCAAGAAGAGGAAGCATGACACTTTTCCCTTAGTAAGGTTCCCAGTGCTGAGTAATTAATGTAGGCAGGTCTCAACTATTAAATGGTGGCGGCCTGACTTGATAATATGCCTGTACTCCCAATGTGCGGTAATCTCCATTGTGCAGAGGACAATTCATTTAGAAGTAAACATTTTCATATGCCATTATCAATATCCTTCAAGAGTGAATTCTTCTCTGAGAATTTTTAGTTAAACCCTTGTGTTTAGTCAGCATTTTAGAAATTTGTCCAAATTGCTAACAATGAAGAAACAAATAACCAACTTCCACAAAGGCAATATCTGCTACCTGTTTGTATTATATACTTTGTATTGTATAAACTTTTAAATACACATTTGAAGATTTCTATACAATATATTAAAAAACAGTAAATATTTACAGAAATATTCAAAACTGTTCACCTATTTTGTCAGATATTTTACTTCTGAAAAGTTATTTCATTTCAATTGTTTTTAAACTCACAGATAAAAATTTTCCCTATGCACACATATATGTTTCTTATTAAAGTGGCAGTTAACTTGGATTGAGCCAAAATTGTAAACAATGTAATATAAATGTGCAGTACCACATATTTTAAGTAGTGTAATCAAAGAAATGTTGGAATTTTCCAGAATATGATGACAGCTGTCATTGAAACTAACATGTATCAGTCATGTCATTCCTGAGAACAGGACAACATGATTAAGTCTGAAGGCAGAGGTGAGAGGAGGGCATCGATAGGTTCAGAAATAGAACTTCTTAGCTAATCTTGAACACTAAATCTACAATACATGAATACATTTTAATAATTACATTTTTGTTAAATAGATCAGCCATGATTATAGTAACTTAGACTTAGTTACATACTAATAGTTACTTGAGGAATGAAATAGAAATGAATGGTTGAATTTTCAAGTGCAGAGAACATTACCATATCATTAATCTGTCAAAATAAAATTTCAACAGATTACTTATGAAAGAGGAAACCAAAGTGCTGAGTTTCAAGTTTATGTTTTTCAGGGTAACATTCATGGGTTTCAAAACTGGCTCTTGTACACAGAATTGTGATCTTTGAAATATCATTTATTGGGTTGTTGGGAAAGTCGTGATGCATTTTTGCACAGAAAAACAGAATATGTTATGACTTTCCTGACAACATAATACTTCCTTTAACTTCATTTTTTTTTTTTTGAGAGTTTTTTTTTTTTTTTTTTTTTTTTTTTTTCTTTAAGGCACATTTGCTCACTACATGCACCAGGCATGAATTTTAAGCCGCCAGGTCCAGGACTCGAATTCCAGTCAAGTACATGGGAGTCCAGCAACATAACCATCTTCTGATCCTAAGAAAGTGCCCTTTTATTTCAAACCATAAAATCTCTGAAGCTGAAGGGCACAAATGTAGATCTGTAAAGAAATAAGCATTCTCTAAAGCATGATCGGATTTATCTGCCCTATAAATACTGTTTTCTTTTTAATAGTAGAATAGAAATGCTAATAGAATCTACCCCAAAGGGTTATGAGGATTGAAAATTAACATTTTAAGATTTTTCATTCTGTGCTGGGTACATAGGGTCTATACAAACTTTTGTTACAGGAAAAAAAATGCCTGTAAGTAAAAAGATATGTAGATATCTGCCAGAACAGAACCAATTCTAAGGAGATTCCACATGAAATCTAAAATGAACCCCAGTGTACTAACTCACACTAATTTCATAAAGTGGAGATGGTTGGAGGCAGATGGCAGCATAGTGGTAAAATGTGATAATGCTCTCTAGAAAACCAAAGACAGAGAAATAGAGAAATGAACAGATTCAGATATTTCACAGATATTGGAATTATCAGGGGAATTTAAAATAACTATATAAATAATACGCTAAGGACTTTAGTGAAAAAAATCAGAGCAACATATAAGAATATATAAACAGAGAGATGGAAACTTTAAGAAACAATCAATAGGAAATGCTAAAAATAAATCTAAAATGTACCATAAGAGAAATGAAGAATGCCTTTGATGAATCCATTAGCACATTAGACATGGCCAGGGTTGGGGGCAAGGGAGTCAATGAACTTGGAAATCATGTCAATAGAAACTCCACAAACTGACATGTGAAGAGGAAAAAGAATAATTAGAATTATTTTTTTGAAAGGAGAGAATGGGGACCAGCAGTTGGCGGAATGGCTATGTCACTAGATTCCCATTTGATTGACCACGGTTCCAATTCCAGACCCCATGGCTTAAACTCATGCCAGATTCATGTGCGTGTGTGCCCAAGATCCTGAGAGGAAAATAGAGGAGAAAGGACTGCGGTGTGACCATCACTCCTGGGGGGTGATTTCTCGCTTTCTGTCTCTGTCTCTCTTTCTGGTGAGCACACACTCCCTATAGCAAAAACCACTCCAAGAAAAAAAAAAGGAGAGGATGATTAGGATTTCAACAGTTATTTTGAGGGGACATAAATCAACACATAACACTCAGTTATAAATTACTTGAATTACACATGAACTTACAATTGATCCAGGTTAATTGTATATTGCAAATTTTAAGTAAAAAAAAGATAATAAAAAGTTTTGAAGTATAACTGAATGGCTAAGAGATGGGAGAGAGATTTCAATCATACAAGATATTCATTTAAAAATAGAGAAGACAGAGAGAGCGGGTCATCTGACTTCTGAGTGGTTACTCTATATTTCCAAGTGACAAAAGAGAGAATTAAAAATGGGTGATGTTGAGAAAGGCAAGAAGATTTTTGTTCAGAAATGTGTCCAGTGCCACACCAAGGAAAAGGGAGGCAAGCACAAGACTGGCCCAAATCGCCATGGTCTATTTGGGCCGAAGACAGGTCAGGCCCCTGGATTCTCTTACACAGATGCCAACAAGAACAAAGGCATTTCCTAGGAGAAGATACACTGATGGAGGATTTGGAGAATCCCAAGAAGTACATCCCTAGAACAAAAATGATCTTCGCTGGCATTAAAAAGAAGTCAGAAAGAGCAGAGTTGATAGCTTACCTTAAAAAAAGCTACTAATGAGTAATAGGTGGCCACTGCCTTATTTATGACAAAACAGAAATGTCTCACCTTTTTTATGTGTACCATATTTAAATTGATCTCCTACACCAGAACTCAGATCATGAATGACTGACAGGTTATTTTGTTGGACAATCCTGATTTAAATAAGACTGGCTTGTGGTTAAATTAATATTGTTTTTTTAAATTTTGATAGTAATTTCAGTTCAGTAAGTGCTATCACTATTTTTGCCCTTTCTAAAGATATATTTAGTAATTCACTAGTAATTCAATAGATGCTTATATTTCTACAAAGATGGTGAATGCCATCTCAAAGCCTACTGGGGATTAGTTTTGTTTAGGTTTATATGTAACTGGTTATATGAATATATAAATACTGGCGAAATCCCTTCACTTCTCAAAACCAAGCAGACTCACCTGTGTTTTAATTTGTGTTTATTAACCTGTTAAGGCAAAAACTGAAGATAAGGTAGTGATGTCTACTTTACATATTTGGTCTTAACTCTTCCATTTTAATTCGAATTCCCTTTATCCAAAACACTGCCTTTTACTTATTGAAAGACATTTTAGTGTGGTTTATGTATACTATCAAATAAAGAATATATAATTCTTCAAAAAATAGAGAAGACAGAAAAGGTAAGAAAAAGTGAAATATAAGAGCAACAGAAAATTATTACAAATGTAGTAGATATGTCTTAGTCCTTTTTGTGATACAAACAGAATAGTACTGACTGAAAAATTTATAATGAATAGTAATTTATTAGCTTATGGATCTGGAGGCTGAGAAGTCCAAGCCTGAGGGACTAGCATCAGAATTCCTTATTGTGTCATCACATGGTGAAAGGGCAAAGAGAACAAGAGAGAGCACAAGAAGGGTCCAAATTCATCTTTTCATTAGCAAGTTATTTCAGAACTAATAAAACTATGCCTATAATAACAGTATTAGTCCATTTAAAAGGTGATACCCCCATGATCCAAACATATCCCATTAGGCCCCAGTTCCCAATACCAATACCTTGGACATCAAGTTTCCATCACATGAGCTTTGGGGAGATACACTCAAACCATAGCAATGCATTAAACTGACTAAATCAATGGTTTCTTTACATGTGAATTATTTAAATACATTGATTAAAAGGGACTATCATGGGGCCAGCAAATGGTATGGCAGTTACATCACTGGATTCTCACATGATCAACTGTGGTTCAAGTCCCAGAACTGGTGGCTTGGAACTCATGCCAGGAATGATCTGAATAGACTATATAGGTTAAAGAAATTAAACAATTAATAACCTTCAAAAAAGAATGATTCAGGTCCATTTTAAGCATTTATGAAAGAAATGATAATAATTCTCCAAAATCTATTTCAATAAATTCAAGTAGAGCATTTCCTTATACATTCAATATTATTAACATTGACTTAATAATAAAAGCTGTAAAGAGATATTTTAAGATATTACAAATAAAGAAAATGATAGACAAGTACATCTTGTGAGTATAGATAAAAAGTTTTAATATAATATCAGGAAATTGTATCCAATAATGCATGAAAGGTATAATACATCATGACCAAGGGAGATTTATTCCAGGTATGCAAGGTTGGTTCGACTTTCAAAAATGAAATAATGTGATTCATCATATCAATAAGATAAAGAAGAAAAATTATATAATCATATCAACTGATCTGGAAAAAAAAAATCTGACAAACATCCATTCATAATGAAAAATCTCAGCAAACCAGGAAGAAGGGATAAATTCCTCAAACTGATAGAGAGCATTATATATATATATATATATTCACATACACACACACACATGCACACACACAGCTAACAATACTTCATGATGAGAAACTGGATACTTTCCTCCTAAGATTAGGAACAAGACAAGGATGTCCCCTCTGTCTCTCCTATAATATTCCACATTGTACTAGAAGTCCCAGCTAGTGCGAT
Source organism: Tupaia belangeri chinensis (assembly GCF_000334495.1). Classification (NCBI taxonomy): domain Eukaryota; kingdom Metazoa; phylum Chordata; class Mammalia; order Scandentia; family Tupaiidae; genus Tupaia; species Tupaia belangeri. The sequence continues at coordinate 788,500 of NW_006159847.1, forward strand.
AGAAGAGGAAAAGGAAATAACTAGTGTTCAGATTGAGAAAGCAGACATAAAACTCTTTAATCACAGATAACATGATTGTATACGTAGGAAATCTCAAACAATTAACAAAACTATACTCTTGGAACTAATTAGAGATTATAGCGAGATTTAAGGCTGCAAGGTTTATATACAAATGTAAATTCACTTCCTCTAGATAAGCAATAGACAATTGAATTTTGTTATAAATTTAAAAATGACAGTATATTTACATCTTCCAAAAATGAAATACCTAGACATAAACACATCTATATGTGGAAAACTGCAAAATGTCAGAGATCAAAGAAGACCTAAATAATTGGATGGATATTTTATGTTCATGGTTTGAAAGAATAAATACTGTAAAATGACAGTTCTTCCCAATCGGACCTATAGATTCAAGCACTCTCTATAAAAATCCCAGCAACTATTTGGTAGATTTTGACAAACACTTTTGTTTATATGGAAAGGTAAAAGATCTAGAATAGTCAACACAGCCCTGAAGAAGAACAAAGCTGGAAACCTGCATACCCTATTTCAGTTTACTATACAGTCAACAGTAAGCTAGACAGCATGGTTCTCAGGAAAGGCTAAACGTGGAGATCAATGGAACAGAATATGGAACCAGATACCGACTCCCACAAATACAGTTCATTCATCTTTGATAAAGCATTAGAGACAACTCAATGCAAAAAAGATTGCTTTTTAAACAACTGATGCTGGGATAATTGGACATCTCTATGCAAAAAGTAATCTTAAACATAAGCTTTATATCTTTCACAAAAATGAACACACATTGGAACATAAACCTAAATGAAAACTGTATGTTGTGCAAAGGGAGCCTTTTTTTTTTAAGAGAGGTTTTCTCTATAGGGCGCGTGTGCTCACCAGAAAGACAGAGAGAGATACAGAAAGTGAGAAATCACCCCCCAGGGGGGATGGCCACACCTCAATCCCTTCTCCTCCATTCTCTTCTTGGGATCTTGGGCACGCACACACACACGCGCCCAGTGTGAGTTTAAGACACCGGGTCCAGGACTCGAACCGTGGCTGACTACATGGGAGTCCAGCGACATAGCCATTATGCTAACTGCTGGTCCCACTTAGGAGCCTTTTTAAAAGACAACATAGCAAAAGAAAATTTAGGTGACTTTGGGGTTGGACAATATTTTTAAGATACAATATCAAAAACACAATCCATGAAAAAGAAGTCTTTTAATATTTAAAACTCTGTTCTGACAAAGACACATTTAAGAAAATGAAAAGACAAGTCACAGGCTAAAAAATATACATATTTCATAAATCTGAAAAAGTTCATATCTAAAAAGTTTAGAAAATCTCTCAAAATTCAACAACAACCTCATTAACAAATAGGCAAATTAATTATCAGCATCTCTGGCCGTATGTCTGTGATTGTAGTGGTTTTAAAAGGCTTTCCAGGTGATTCCAGTGTGGTGTTGGGACTCAAACTCTCTCTTCCTTTTTTTTTCTTGGGAGGTTTTTGCTATAGGGTGCATTCACTCTCCAGAAAGACAGAGACAGAGAGATAGAAAGCGAGACATCAATCCCCCAGGGGGAATGGCGATGCCGCAATCTGTTCTCCTCCATTTTCCTCTTGGGATCTTGGGCATGCACGCACACGTGCCCGGTGTGAGTTTAAGCCACTGGGTCTGGGACTCGAACTGCGGTCGGCGACATGGGAGTTCAGTGACAGCCATTACGCTAACTGCTGGTCCCAAAGGACTCAAACTCTTATACCAAACCTGCTTCTAGGGAAAGTAATCTCACTGAGCACATTTGTTACAGCTGGTGTATTGCCTTCCAGATTTGTCACTGAGGCTAGCAGGGCTCTCAGGAACCAGGAAAGATCCATACCATTGGAGGTTTATCCTCAAGACACTGGCTTCCACAGATTGTGAACATACTGTACTGGAGTCAGCCCCAGTTTCCATGTAAAATCAAGCCTAGTCAACATCTTAATTTTGACCATATGAGACCATAGAAAACTCAGCAGAAACTCTCAGATTTCCAATCTATAGAAATATGAGCAAATGGGGCCCTGAGGTACTAAATAACATCTTTCTCTTTCTTTTTCTGAAGTGGTGGCCTACAATATTCCATTTATCTCTACTGTTTCTATACCACTTTCAAGAAAACATGGTAGTTTCTAATAACTTAATCTGCTTCTTAAATTGATCTCTTTATCTCTTTCCCAAAAAAAAACATTATATGTAGAGCAGCCAGGAGAGCTAACTGGCTATCTTAGTCAGTTTGTGCTGCTATAACAGAATACCTGAGATGGCGCAATTCATAAAGAACAGAAATTTATTACTCACAGTTCTGAAGGTCAGATGGCCCAAGAACAAGGTGCTGGCATCTGCTGAGAGCCTTCTTGCTACAACCTCACATGGCAGAAAGTGGAAGGGCAAGTCAGATTAATTCTTTTTATCAAGCACTGTAAGTGCATCTGATCTCAATTTTGAGAGAGGAAGCCTCATGGCCTCATTGCCTCTTAAAGGCTCCAATTCTTTTTTTTTTTTAATTATTATTATTTTTTATTTGTATAGGGCATGTGAAAAGAAAGACAAAGACAGAAAGAGAGGTAGAGAGAGACGGCAATTCCTGGGGGGTGTGGTCACATTGCAATCCTTTCTCCTCTATTTCTCCCTCCTGTCAGGATCTGGGGCACACTTAAAACACGCACCAAGTATGTTTTTTAAGCTGGGTCTGGAACGCAAACTTCACAATCAGTCAATGTGAGATCCAGCTCTCTTAACCACTAGACCTCTTAGTAACCATTGGCAATATTTGAATTTTGAAGAGCATAGAGTCAAATCATATTACTGGCTTTGTATGACCTTCCTCTTTTCTCTTTACTCTAGCGCCAGATCTGTGTGATTTTTGTAATACAGTCCTCTAACACTTGCTTCATATTCTTTGTTAGTGAGAAAAGGGATATAAAGAAGTTTGCTATCTGACAAAACCATCCATGGTACAGTCCAATCTTGTGTCGGTTTTGAATTGGATAATCTCACCCTGGTAATATTTTGCTCTCAAAAACATTTTACTGAGCGCTAGATGAAATCTGTTGTTTTGTCTGCTTTTTTCTGTTTCATCTTTAATCAGGTGCCTTAACATTTTAATTCTAGAAATTTCTAGGGTATAATAAATATCTACAGCCTCATTTTAGTGTAATTATATAACTTTGAAACTAAAGTAACAATGCTTTCTTGTTTTCTTGTTCTTTCTTTTTCTTGTCCACTGGTCTCCTTCCCCCATTTTAAATCTTGCCACATTTTCTGCAACCACTTTTTGAAGAGTCATCCCAATTTTTATGGGGGAGTGCTTCAATTGCTATTACTCTGAATTCTCCTTTCATGTCTGTAAGAAGCTATCTAAGAATATTTTCTTAGATCCTGGCATACCCTTGGAGATTATTTCAGATTTGGACTTTCTTCTGTTGTATTTTTCTGGCTCCCCCTTACTTTCACCGATTTAATAGCAACTAAACTCCCCTGCCCTCCCACAGATACCTTGTTCTCTTCCAAGCTTAGTCTTTAAGACATAAAATTTATCTTCATATCTATGAAGTTTTTTCTCCTAATCTATGACCCTTTCTTCTAAGGAAGCCTCCCGCTTTACCCTGAGTTTAATAGCTGTCTTCCTTCATTTGTTTTTCATCCTTCTACCACTCCTGCTATGAAAATAAAGCTGATTTATTCTTTCCCCCTTTTTGTAATACCTTCTATTTTTTAAATTTTGTGTGCAAACTTTATTTCTCAGACAGTGTTAAGAGTAGAATTTTGAATTGCCTTTTTAGTCTTTGTGTTTACAATAATTTAACTGAGTTGATTTTTTTTCTCCAGTTAGAGAAGATGATATATATATATATATATATATATATATATACACACACACACACACACATGTGGGCATGGCCATGTGGCAATCTCTTCTCCATTTTCCTCTGGGGGGTTTTGAGTACACACACACACATGCCTGGTGTGAGTTTCAAGTTGCCAGGTCCCGGACTTAAACCGCGGTTGGCCATGTTGGAGTCCAGTGACATAGCCATTATGCAATCTGCTAGATACAGAGAATATTGTATATTCTATTCTTGATGTAGGCTCTGTTTACTTCTTATTGATTTATAAAATCTACTCTCTCATTATGAGTGAGTGAATCAAGTAAAACACATAGTTGGAGCATATGTGATTTAAACATACTGAGTCAGGCTGGGATGTGAAAAAAAATCTCTAAAAGCTTAGAAAAGTTACCTGGGTTCATAATGTAGTTATTTCTCAGGTTTTTTCTTTGGAATTGAATATAGTTCAGACAACATAAAAATAATATAAATGGAGGTAACAAATATATATTAGGTTGTCAGGGAAGTTATGACTTATTTTTCTATGTCTTTCTATGCAAAAATGTGTCATGACTTTTCCAATGACCCAATAAATGTTCAGATTGTTTATTTTTAGAAGAAACAGATCTCAGTTGCTAGTCAGAAAGACCAGACCAAATATCAGGCTGAAATTTTCAAGAAAAAAAAAAAAGATGATTTGTGTTTTGCTTTCTAATTTCTAAGGGGTCTATAAGAAGAAATACACCTTTTCTTTAATTTAGTTTTTGCCACATACCTTCTCAGTGAATAACTGGGTCAACATAGGTTAAGGGAAAGCTTCAGAAGCCTCTTCTTTACAGCTTGCATCATCTAAATTTGAGCTTTTGCTGATTCAGATTGATCTGCTTTTGTAAAGCTACCAGGCCTGCTAGAGCTGAATTTTTTGTTGTCGAACCCTTGAAATCCCTGGGAATTTGCAAAGGTCCAGCATGCTTGCATAAAGCTAGCTAGTTCATTCAAACAGACTGCTAGCCAATACGCCAAGCCAATGTCTTAGCATTGAAAAACATTCCAGAACATCTGGGACTTAACATCATGTTTCTAAGACAGAGTAGTTAGTGCTAAATTATAATAGTCTAAGCCAGAGGATTTCCCATAAAAATAACATAGATGACTTAGCACTTAAAATCTTCTTGGGTACAGATTAGTAGTCAAGGTCAAAAGACCATCTACATGGAACAACCTAACCTGCTATAAAATACCAAATTTCAACTAGAACTTTACTGTTGTTGTGTTCCCCAAATTCTATTGTTTTATCAAATCTCAGTTTTCTAGCCAATGTACCAGATACATTTATTTTACTATAATAAAATTACCTCTATATCCCCTACCCCCTGTATCTTACAGGAATCAGCTTAACCCTTTAGAATGTAAACCTAAAGAAGGAAAAGCAGAATTCATGCTCTCTCATTTCTGGTGTCTTCTAAGAGGAAAATGCAGAAGCATCTAAGGGAGACATGCCCATGTTCTTGCCCAAACCTACATCTTCCCCAAGGAAGAACAAGGAGTGAAGACGGCCACAGTTCACTATACTGGAGCTCTTTCCACAAGGAATGACACACTAGGAGCAGGAGAGAAGTGTTCACTCTCAGCTGCCCTCTCCCAAGAAGATACCTAACACACCAAGAACAACTTGGAAGTTTCCTGGGAATTCTGCTTCAAATAGTTACTAATTTAAGTCCCAGGTTAAATATTTTTCTACTGAAAAGTATTAACCAAAGAGGAAAAATAAATAGGTAAATACATTTGAGACCAGATATCAAGGAGAACCTGTTTCTCAGAAAACTATAGGCCTGCTTTTGTATTAAGCTGAAACACGCTACTGTAAGGATCAGAGAGCTCAGTTCAGACCTGGCTATATCTGTTGGTGGGCCCAACAAGAAGTAATGTGGTTCCTGGGTTAGGGTTTATAGGTGAGGGAATAGCAACATGAAATCTCTGGAAATAATGACTAATTTTGTTAACCTATGAGAGCCTTGTCCAGAAAAGGAGGATGACTTTTACATTTAGCTGCCCTCCAATTCTCACTGATCCACCAAAGTCTGAGAGACCATTCTATGTGCATGCTGAGAAGCAAACAGCTTTCCTGTATTCTATTTTAAATTGATCTCTCTTGGTCAATATAATTATTTATTGGGGAACAGCAGTTAGCGTAATGGCTATGTTGCTGGACTGTCATGTAGTCAAGTGCGGTTCAAGTCCCAGACCTGGTGGCTTAAACTCATGCCAGGCGCATGTATGTGCGTGCCCAAATCCAGAGAGGAGAATGGAGGAGAAGGGATTGTGGTGTGGCCATCCCCTCTGGGAGAATGATTTCTCACTTTCTGTCTCTCTGTCTCTCTCTGTCTTCTTGGCGAGCGCATGTGCCCTATAGCAAAAATCTCTCAAAAAATTATCTATTTAATTTTATTTATTAACATTACTATTATTTTTTAATTTGAACAGAGAGAGGGAAAGTGAGAAAGAAGTCACCATCTGGACTTGATCCATGATCAGCCACGTAGGAGTTTTGTACCTTAACCACCATGCCACCTGCTGACCCTAAGATTTTATTTTTTAATCTATTTGAATAGGAAAAGAACAATGATGACTCATTTAAGAGAACTCAATAATTTGAGAAGGAAAGATTAGGTAAAACATTTAGACTACAGATTTCCACTGAAGTATATCTGATGGAAAAGCAAGTTTGAATACAAAGTATGGGCAAAGATATTCCAAGCAAATGTCAACAAAATGAAAGCAAAGGTGGCACTATTAATATAAGACAGAATTCAAGGACAGTATCATTTAACAGAACGAAGATTTTTATTATAGGATGATAAAAGGTGAAAGCTGAGAATAACCTAGAGTAATAAAAGTTTATGCACCAAACAATGGACCAGAGAAATCTATAAACATCTAAGAACACAGAGAAAGCTGTATAAAAAATGTAATTTATAGTGGTTGATAATAGGATACCTCTTATTAAAAATACCTAGGTGAATAAGACAGACAATAATTATATTTTAATAGATATTAAATATATATTTATATCCTAGGAAGAGGACTTGCTTCTGGTCTTAGAACACTTAAAAATTTGAACAATATGTATTTGCAGGAAAAAAATCTTGTAAGTCATAAAAGAACTATTTTGCAAAAGTCTGTTCAGTACATTTGAAATAAAGTGGGAGATTTTTGGTAAAATCAACTAAAATTGATACAGGAAAAGGCAAAAATTGTGGAAAAAAATAATAACCATGAAAAGAGTGAAAAATAAACAAGATTCTAGAGCTAAATTACATTAAATCTTTTTAAAAAAGAATTATTTAACTTTATTTATTTTAATTTAATCAGAGAAGGACAGAATGAGAGAGAGAGGGAAAGTGACAAAGCAAGCTGCCAGGACTGGGACTAGAACCATAGTTGGCCATATGGGAGTCCAGCACTCTTAACCACCATGCCACATACCAGCCCCTAAATCTTTTTTTAAAGAGATTTTTGCCTTAGGGTGTATGCACTTGTCAAAGAGAGAGAGAGACAGAGACAGTGAGAGGGAAAGCGAGAAATCACTCCACAATGGGGACGGCCATGTGGAAATCCTTACTTCTCCATTCTCCTCCCAGGATTGATCGATCAATCTTTCTTTCTTTCTTTCTTTCTTTTTTTTTTTTTTTTTTTAGAGAGATTTTTGCTACAGAATGCATGAGAACTGAGAGAGAGACAGAAAGTGAGAAATCACTCCCCGGGTGGAGATGGGGTAGCCACACCATAATACTTTCCCCTTCATTCTCCTCTTAAAATTTTGGGCATGCATGCACATGCGCCCAGCATGAGTTTTAAGCCTCCAGTTCCAGGATTTGAACTGCGGTCACCTACATGGGAGTTCAGTGACATAACCATGATACCATCTGCTGGTCTCTCCTTCCAGCATTTTCAATCCACCGAGTCTGGGGCTCAAACCTCAGTAGGCCATGTGGGGGAGTCCAACAAAGTAACCACTATGCCATCTTCTGGCCCTTATATTAAATCTTAAAACCAATATGCCATGTGCTATTTAACCAGTCTAGATTATGAACAAAGATGGAAAAAGCCTTAATTCAGTTAGGAACCCTAAATAACCTAAATACCAAAGGCTGATAGATAATGTACAAAAGCTAAAGATAGACCAAATATTTTTTATAAATAATAGAAAAGCAAATTTAGAAGTATGTTAAGAAAACTAACACACAATAACCAGGTATATAACTTTGGCTGGTTTGCCACTATAAAGACTATAGAATAATTCATAAGAGCAGTGTCAAAGAAAAACAAAAGGGTAGTATCAATAGGTGCTTAGAAAACATTTCTAACTAACTCTACATCAAGTAGGAATAAAACAAAGTTATCTAAAATAATACAGATTCTTTTTATTCACAAACTAAGAGCAAATATATCAAACTGAAATGTTAAAACTACTTGTATCAAAATTAGGAATATTGTGACTAATACCATCCAGTATTATAGTGGACATTGTACTTCATAAGATAATGTAAAAATTAAATGAATTAGCGAACCAGCAGTTAGCGTAATGGCTATGTTGCTGGACTCCCACGTAGTCGACCGTGGTTTGCGTCCCGGACCCGGTGGCTTAAAACTCACGCCAGGCGCATGTGTGTGCGTGCCCAAGATCCTGAGAGGAGAATGGAGGAGAAGGGATTGTGGCGTGACCATCTCCCCGGGGGGTGATTTCTTGCTTTCTGTCTCTATGTCTCTCTCTGTCTGTCTGGCGAGCGCATGCGCCCTATAGTGAAAATCTCTCCAAAAAAAAAAATTAAATTATATAAATATTAGATAAAGTAATAATATTATTTTCTTTCTAATTATATAAATCTTATTTAATTACACCAAAAGATACTTTCCTAAATATTTTATAATTAGAAAAACTATAATGTAATCTTTATAAAAATATATACCCAAAGATGAGTATTTATTTTCTATAGAATTAATTATGTAGAAGTAGATGCACAAAATATATTCATTCACAAAATATATTTAAAATATATTTTTAAAAGTGAGTTAAATGAACTAAAAAAACAGACATTATAAAATCCTATGTTAGAAAATAAACAAAATGTCTTCAACAGAGAAATACGGCATATTTCTAGAAAGACAATGTCTTAAAATTGTAAAAGTTTTATAAAGGATATATAGTTATACAATTCCAGTCAGTATCCTCTTCATGGTATATTTTAGATTTGAAGATCTAAAGACTGAAATCACTATCTCAAAGAAATGTCTGCATTCTCATGTCTATTGCAGCATTATTCAGAATAGCTGAGCTCTATAAACAACCTAAGTGTTGATGCATGGAGAGAGAAATCATGATACACATACACACACACACACACACACACACACACACACACACACACAGAGGAATATTATTTAGCCTTAAAGAATAATATACTGCCATTTGTGATAATATGGATGTACCTGGAGGACATGGTGTTGAGTGAGGTGAGCCATATACAGTAATAGAAATACCTCATGATCTTACTTATATGTGGAATCGAACAATAACCCTTTAGGTTAGTGGATAAAGGAGCCAGATCCCCACCATATTCCTGGAGACAAGGTGGAGATTAGCAGCACCATTAAAGATGTAAAACGTTCCTATTGCATCTCTGTTTAGTTCCAGCCCCTGTAAAAATCAGAGATATCTTAGAGAATGAATTCAAGCTATGTGTAGAGCAGCCAGGGGGCAGCCCCAGTCAGAGCGACTGTGGTAATGCGGTAACCTTGCTGGAGTGAATTAATAAGATCTCAAGTACATAATGTGGAGTCATGCTATTTTATTCTAATTAGAAAAGTGGATTAGAAACTGTTTACACTCGTGTGGGCAGACAAAAATATTCTTTACACTTTCGCCTCAGGGTGATGTTGCCTTGCTCTCTGCCATCACCATCATGTAGTACACAGAGATGGAGACCCCGAGAAAGCCAGCCCTTGGGACAACACACAATTTGCTACATTAACAACATCACACTGACGGATTAGAACAAGTAAGTGACTAGAATTTTCTCTAAGATACACGTGCTCTACATTAGGTTTGGGTATCAACCTACAAAGATTGAGGGACTGGCCGACCACTGAAATTTTTAGAGTCTAGTGGTCAAAGACATCCTAGACTATTCCCTCAGAGGTACCTAATTACTGAATCTTGCATCCTCTAGTGTAAAGACAGCAGCACATTGTTTGGCAGATCACTTTGGGTTCCTGAGGCTATACTTTCAGACTTGTACACGAGGTGTCATGGAGGGCAGCTAGCCTGGGACTGGCCTGGAGCAGGGAAGGCCACTACAAGTAGACTGAAGCTGGGTGCAATGAACTGGTAGTGGGTGTATCAGCAGTGGGGTAATGATGCAGTATGGAATTCATATCATAATTTAGTAAGAAAACCACTATGCAGTCCCCTGGGTATTCAAAACAAGGGCAAGCCATCAGCAACAGAAGATGACATGTCTTTGAGAATCAAAGGTCTTTCACTGGACCCTGACAGAGGTGGCATTCTTGACCACTGGGCACTGAGTCATGCATCTAGAACTACCAGTTTTAGATTGGATTTGTTAGATAGGCCAAGTCATAATTTGGCAAGGCTCTATTTCCCTTCCCACAGGCATTTCATAATAAAATCCAGGCATGTCTGACCTTATCTTGGTATTTGCTTCTCAGGACTGGGACTAACACACTCACTTGATTCATTTCGTTTCCAAAATGATTTTTTGAGAAATGATCAGATACCAGAATGCAGCTTTCTGGAACCCAAACTTCACAAGAAAAGGAATTTGTGTCTGTTTGTTTCCCTGTTCCTGGAGCAGTGCTCAGCTCATATTAGCATGTGACAGATAGGAATTCAAGGAATGGAGGTGTTAGATGTGGCAATACAACAAACACAAAGACCTCAAACTCAAATATATTCTCTGGCTGAGACTAGATTATTGAAATGTGCAACGTGCTTTCTCTGAGAAGCATAAGTTAAAAAGCGATTCCTTACAGTAATAAACTGAAAGATGATGAGATTCACATAGGGAATAATAATGGCAATCGATAACTTACAGGACACAATTAAACAGCAATTACTAAAAACCTGGTGGCCGAGGTCTAACAAAAGGCACTGTATTTGCCTTAGCCTCAAGGAGTTTAGATAAGAAGAAAATAAACTATACACTTAAGAAATAGCATGAGAATAACTGGATGATATTATATAGTTAAATGCAAGGTTAGAACATACGTTCAACATTTATGTGCCAGAAGCCTCTGATACTTGCAGTGATTAGAGAATCGGATCCCTGAAGACTTGGGAAACAAAACCTGTGCTGCATGTATTCACAGGAGCTCGAACTGAGGAGCTGGAGGAGTATTCAAGGTTTTCAAACTTAAATGATTTGTATTAAATTGTGGAGTACATTAATACATAATAGGAATTGTAACAGCATCTTGGGAACTTTTAAACATGTGTTTCAGCCCTTCTGCCTGTAAAAACATTGCAGTTTTGCTACCAGAACTGAGCAGCTAATGTCCAGCTACATCTTTGCAGGACAATTCATGGTTGTTTGGCAATCCTCTGAAGTGTCAACTTGGTTAAAAATGCTTTAAAATGCCTTATGAAAGACTCACTCAGACAATACAATTTGGGATAAAATTACCCCTAAAATTCAGAGATGACTCATTTTCATTTTTTCTTTAAGGGTAAGGTGAACAGATGAAGAGAAAAGCAAAGAAGATGACTTTTAAAAAAAATCTATAAAAAAATTTACTTGACTTAATAACATATGAGCATTTTTCAATAAGTTGAGAATTTCGCCTTTTTTATGTGGATTGCAAACTCTGGTATAGATTAGAAGTAAAAAAAAATATACCTTCAGAGTGTTTCACTCAAATACAAGATAATAACGTCAGCTAATGTGACCATTGAGAGAGGAATAAATAGAGCTAAAAGGTTTTTATGGCTTCTGAACAACAATAAATGAAGTTACTTGTTTTCACAAATACCTCCAAAATAGATAATGAAAAAAGACATTTTTTCATACCTTTAAATGTATGACAAATGCTGATTAAATTCACCCTGAGAGCATGTCAATTTGAAAAGGGGATTATAAATGTATATGCCACTGGGTGCTCTTCTCTCCAAGGGGAGGGGAGTGAGTATATCCATTTAAATCAGTTAAATATGGTGTTTGTACCAACGCAAAGAATGAGAGCAAAACAGGATGAAAATTGGAATAACATTGGCCTTCTGGAGGGTTAGGGAGGCTGTCCCTGCAGCAGGTTGGCAATTTGTCACATCAGCCCCTTCATGAACTATCAACCTCATTACCGTGGTTCACTGCACAGTTGGCCCATGGGAGTCTAATACTAATAGCATGTAGAGGGTGATGAGGCTTGTGGTCTCAACTACTTGATTATTGATTCACTTAAGAATATGCCACCTACATATTCGAATAAAATAAGTGATACATTAGAGGAGGAATAATACCCAAAACATCTAAAATCAATTGAAGTAGGGGAAAAAAACAAGAAAGGCATCTTAGCAGTAATAGCACTGCAAAAGCAAGTCTTCTTGGAAAGATAGAGGGTGGATAATTTTGTGTGACAGCTACCATTCATTTATTCTGTTGTGCAAGGCCATGTATCAACCAGTAACAGCTATAACTGTACATTAAGTAGGGCTACTTAATGAAATAGGTCTCAGAGATATTTTTAAGAAACTGCAAACACACAGAGCTAGGATGTTTGAAGGACGTATATTTCACCAACAAAATTAGGCTGAACTTCTTTTTTTAACAACTGTAACAAAAAAAGGATGATGGATCATTTCTAAACCTAAAGTGATAGAGAATGAAAGTATTGTGTATTTACTACAATCTGTGTGGCTACTCAAATCAAAGATTTAGCACCTATCTATCTCTGAAGAACCAGAATGTACGTGTTATAATAGAAAGTATCTGGTCACTTAAGATTCTGTTGTCATCCATCAGCAATAGATTTTTGCTATATTGATAGGTTTAAGCACTGAAAAAACTAAATACACACACACACACACACACACATTTTTTTTTGTTTTTGTATTTTTTTTTAAGAGAGATTTTTGCAATGGGCATGTGCACTTGCCACATAGATAGAGACAGATGGACAGAAAACATGAAATCACACCCCAGGAAGGATGGCCACATCACAATCCTCTCTTCTCCATTCTCCTTTCAGGATTTTTGGAATGCATGCACACACACCGGACATGAGTTTAAGCCACTGGATAAGATTCAAACCACAGTTGATACATGGGAGTCCAGCGACATAATCTTTACACCATTTGCTGATCCCCATGCATATATAGTTTTAGTGGTAGGTTTTCTTTGTGCTTTCTATTTATTGAGTCATTGATAATACTAAGTCACAACACTTGTCAGAAAATTTGATAGACACTGATATAGTTCACCTATTTGTAGACTGTATTGTACTATCTGATAACCACTAGCTTCATTGATTATTTAACTTTAAATGAATTAAAATAAAATATATCTTAAAATTCAGCCACACTAGTCATATTTAAAAAGGTCTGTACCAGTGAATGATAGCTACTGGGTTGTATAGCACAGGTATATGACATTTCCAACAAGCAAAAAAGTTTCTTTTGGTTAGCCTTGCTCTAGAGTATCAGTTTGATTTGCTTTCAGTAAAGCCTCAAATAATACATCTGAAAAGAAACTTAGATTAAAATATGTAGACTATTTGAATTTTCATAAAGTTACACTTATTTTTTTGGCATCAGTCACTCACTGTATTTTTGACACTATCATCTAAAAATATTTTGCATTTAACACGTATATTTAAATTACTCTTGGTGAACATTTGTGAAATGAGTAAAATATGGTTCTCAGATTTGATCATGCAAATGTCCTTTTTTCACATGGAAATGTGGATAAAGGCAGCTAAATTTTTTGTAGGAGGGGACCTTTTGTTGTGATTGCAATTATAAATAGTTCTGCTACCAGCCATCACATATTTAACTATTTAAATAAGACAGGATGGAATTTCTGGCTGTAAAATGTCAGCTGCTGAAAAAGCCTTAGACTTTCAATATTTTAAGGTATGCACAAAGAGTCTGAAAATGGTTAAAAAGGCAGAGGCATCCTAAATTTAGAAAATCAATTAAAATGTGTTTTAGCATAAAGCTGTATAACACATCCCTATTTCTAAGGTCATTTCTATGGAAGAACAAAGTAGTGAGATAAAGTGTGAAGGGGACCCCATACTAGGATATGAAGCTAATCTTCTCTGATATTCTTAAAGATTTTTGTAAGTTTCCTTTCCATAGGCTTTTCGTCAGGTGGAGTGGGTATGCATGCATGCATGCACGTGCATTTTAAGATAAGGCAAACCCATATTTCAGGCATAAAAGAAATGGAATGTTTGAAACAGTGTGAAAAGTGGTTCAGCATAGCTGGAGGCTACCTGAAATCTTATGAGGATTTGGATAAAAATATTTCCAGCTCTGTTAGACAGAATTCTGGAGATGGAAATTGCATCAGAACTTTTGAACTCAAGGCTTTGTTCCCTCTGACTACCCTCTTTGGGCTGGCAATGAGCTAAAGAAAACTTATTCAGTACATTCAAAATAGTTTATTTCTATATGGCACATGTTTTTCTTGGACTTGATTATAGCTATTTATGATTTATTGGGGACTCTTTTCCTTGATCATTCTTTAGATGGAAATATCTTAATTTCCCTTTTTTATCGAGGTCAGAGTGCATGTACACTTGCCAGAAAGAGACAGAGAGACACACATACACAGAAGGAGAAAGCATTCCTGGGGAACTGTCCTCACACAATCCCTTCTTCTCCATTTCTCCATGCTATCAGGACTTGGGGCAAGGACATATACACATCCAGCATTTCTCAAGCCCCCAGAGCCAGGATTCTAACTATGGTTAACCGTCCATTATCTGTCTCCCTTAACCACTAGGCTACAGGACTGGCCTTTTATTTCGTTTTTAGCCTTACCACTGAAAGATATCTAGAAAGCCTGGAGAATGTGAATTGCTGTTTCACAGGATGCAAATCCTCCATTGTTCTCCAATACTTTTAAGATAAAAAAATAAAGTCTGTAGGTTAGCATTTATAATTTTCCCAATCTTTATCCAACTTCATGTTTCTCCTTTATAAACCTTCTGCTTTTGTTGGACTAGTGTAATTATTTCTCTCCAGTCCTGAACTCTTCATACCATGTCACAATAGAGAGACTCTGACTGGAATGTCCACCCTCAAAATACCTCATCATCCTTAAAAACTCCATGAAACTGTCATGACCTATTATCATCTAATTGACACTCCGTTCTAGTTCTCAAAGGAATATATAATGCAGCATTTAAAAAGGAGGGGGTTCTAGGTCAGACTGCCTACACTTTGAACCAAGTGGGGCTAGGCAACTACTTCAATGTCCTTTGAGCCTCAGCTTCATCATCTACACAATTATAAATCCTACCTCAAAGTAAAACTGTGAGGATTTAGAGATAATCATGTAAAAAGTCAACACATTGTATGCACTCAATATTTGCTATTATTATCTTTTGATATCTTTAGCATAAGCTACTTTGTGACAGCTCTTATTGTCTAACTCTCTACAATGGAGCTACCTGAAAGCAACAATGTCTTGGCATTAGTGGGTTTCTGACTTCTTCACAGCATCTAGCACATCAGGCACTCTTTAACTGCTGATAGCTTAATATTACTCAATGAGTGTTTTTCAAAGCACATGTTTCAGAGGACCAGAGACTGGAACAGGGTAAAACACAATGGTCGTCAAGGCTGATCCATGTGGGAAGGCTGGCATTTCACATTTGGAGACCTTCCTGAGGATGCCAAGCACAAGTATGCCCGTATTCCAGATTGGCTAAAGTTGAAAGTGGATCATAACATCAAGACCCTGTCAGGAGTGATGTATCTCTATTTCTCTTTATCTCTCTCACTCATGGGATAAATAAATATATTTTTCCCCTAAAAATTCTTTTTATTTTGCAATTCTAAATCTGTAAGTTTCACATAGAGAATGTAATTCATTTGCTAATGTCAACAGATTACTTGCACATGCGGTAGCAAGTCAGAGCCTGAAAAATAAATTTACAATGGTAAGGGTAATAAAAGTAGGGCCAATGGTAGTGCAGTGGTAACACAACATTCTGTAATTTTGAGTCCACATGGAATGGGCCTCGATTCAGGTCCCAAGACCGCCTTGTACACATACTGGGTTCAGGTGCCTGTGAAATAGGCTGAGGCTGGCAGTGGATGTTGTCACCCTTTTGGGAATGCTAGACTTTCTCTCTCTCAGAATAAAAAAATAAACTGAAAAGAACAAGAAAACATGGCTAAAAGTTAAGTCCTTTAGTCATTCTCAATTTACTTAATAAAAAAATTAATAAACTTTGTGGAGGTTCTAATTAATCAAATGTAATATAAAACAGAAATAATAGTATAATTTGTTCATTAATAAAAATACAAATTCTGGTTATTTATATACAATATGATTTTCTAATTGGAATTCTCAGAGAATAAAATAAGTTAACTGAAGGATTCAAGTAGTGACTAGATATAAGATAAATATCTCTAACCCAATAACGTTCCTATGTACCAGCAATTACCAATTAGAAAATAAAGTAAGAGGAAAAAAATGTGTATTAATGCATGGATTACGGAACAGAAGTCATTACAATGTATTAAAGTTTTGTTTTCTGTATTTACTATAACTATATTTTTATTTTTTAAGAAAATATCATAAGTATATTTTATTTTACTAATATAAAATAATGATAGTGTTAAAAATGAAGTACGACTCAGTATTAATTATTCAGTTTGAAAATAATGGTTGATTTTATAACTTCTGCATTGTCTTCATGCTCAAAGTGATGATTCTCCAACAAACTTAGACCAATCCAATATAAGATAGTGATAATCAACTTTTTGACTAATTAGAAATTCAAATTTTATGCAACATATACTTTTACACATTGTTAAATTCACACATTTTTTAATACCATCACTTCTTTATATATGGTTCATTGTTTAAAACTATAGTGTTTATTATTCATGAAATCCCCCACTTCCAAATACAAAACAAATTGGGTAGGTCATTTATCTGTCATATTCAATCCCAAATTTATACTCTGTAATGCAGAGAATGGGTCAGTACAATGTCTTCTTCCTGGACTTTCTTCTTAATTGACTTACTTTTAGGTTCCTACAAGCTAGGGAAATAGGGTACAGATTGAGGACAGGAAGAATGGAGAGGACACTATCTTTATACTCCTTCTCCTGCCAATTGCCCTTTTACAGTAAGGGACATCTATGTCTTGAACCTCCAACTTCTTTGGCATTTTACTCTGACATACAAGCACCAGCTAGCTGACCCCTCTTGGAAACCTAAGTATCAGGTGTACCCCATCTACTAAATTTACATCTCAAAAAATTACAAGCTCCTTTAGTCCATAAAGTTTTGCAGTTACTTGGATACTCAAAACAGATTTGTTGAAATGCCAAGCATCTACTATATTTCCATAGAAATTTGAATTACAAGTGCTGTTTCCTTCTACATTTATGGAACTAATAAAGGGCTAGATATCCCTAATAGATTCTTATATTGTGGATAACAATAACTCAACTAACACCTAGAATATGTAACTAGAAATACACTCCTACCAAGGTTTTGAAATGGCCTTTGAATTACACCTGAAAAATAAGAAATGTCAAATAATCACATACATACAATTACATACTTATAAATAAAGAATAAACTAATTAATATCCATAGGCTTCCAGCTTATGTCCATTTTACTCTTTGAGAACTGACAATTTGTGTTTTATATTTTATATTTTGCCAAAGACTGGAAATTTCATCAACTTTTCTCTCATTCATCTTGTTTCTTTCCTAATTTTCCTCAAACCCTGCCACCCCATCCCAAACTATTTACATGTCATTTAATCATAGAATTATTGATAATGATAAATGTTGCAAAATAACTTGAGGATTTATATATTCTACCTCTTCTGTTTATATACAAAAGATAGATTTGTTGCCCCACCCATTAGAAAAAAACAAAATCAATTTAAATATGCTTATGCTGCTGATTAAGATAGATAGTAGAAATTTATGTAATTCAAAATAACAATTTCTCAAAACATATATTTGGCCTGGGGGTAAATTTCTATTTACATTAAAGTATGTATGTATCTGTTTTTCTGCTAATAATCTTTCCAAAATAAAAAGAATAAAAAGAACACTAAGAAAACAGGTTAGAAGGTAATGAAAGTTGTCTTTATCTTGCTTAACTCATTTCTATCTTTCTATTTGTAATACTGATGGACAAATGATGTATTCTTAACCTGGAGACTAATGTTATCATTTGCATTTTTCCTAGATTTCCTTGGGGAGTGAAAAATTTACTGGTGAGCAACATAAAATGAGAGAAAATGAAATAGCAGTCTCTTCAATCTTTTTCGTTTTGTGCCTTTGATGATAGGGAGCCTCACTTAGATTAAAACTAAAGTGAGAATTTAAGAAAATATTTTTCTTTATCTTTGAGAGTTTGAGACTTTGCTGAGAATTCTGCATTATAAATGTATTATTTACTTATATACAATGAAAAAAATAACCCCAATTTCAATCTCGCTTCACTTCACAATGATCAAAGGTAATTGGACTAAATATATAATAAGAAAGAATAGTCTGGATAGTGATATATAGGATTGCCCTTACCACACAGAAATGTTGAAGCATAATATGATTTTTGGAGGTCTTCGGTATTAGTTTTTATCTGTTTTTCAAGCTTATGGGTGTTCCCAAATGAATAGTCTATTGTTTAGCTACACAAAGGCGACCATTCTATTTGACCCCTGAGGTGATCAGTCAGAGCCTCAAGTGGGAGAGTTCATTACCTGGAGCTTGGCTTGAATAATGATGAATGCCATTAGTCATCAGAAAAATTTCCAACAGCTTTCAAAATTCTAACCACAGTATCTGATGCAGTGCCTCCTGTGACAACGAACCCCACAGGCTAACTGCATACTATGTAACAAAATATTTTTTTCATTTATTCCATATTAATTTACCATTAATTTCACATGGATTAGTGGAAAACGTACACATAAAACATATAGCCCTCTTAGGAATATGCAGGGGTTTTCTTGGGTATGCAGTTATGATTGCATAGAAAACAGTATCATTGTTCTTTGTTTGTTTGTTTGTGAGATTTTTGCTATAGGGCACATGTGCTTGGTGGAGAGACAAACACAGAAAGTGAGAAATTACTACCCAGGGAGGATGGTCATCCCACAATCCATTCTCCTCTCTTCTCCTCTTGGGATTTTGGGTACGCACATACATATGCTCGTCTTGAGTTTCGAGCTGCCGGGTTTGGGACATGAACTATGGTCCACCATGTGGGAGTCCAAAGACATAATCATCACACCATCTGCTGGTCCCAGTGTCAGTGCTTTTGGAAATACCTTGTTAAAGTTTTTCTTAATATATATTTATATGTAATGTGCTAGAAGGTACATGCACTCGCTGGAGAAAGAAAGAGAAAGAGAGAAAAAGAGAAATCCAGAAATCACCTTCTGGGGAGATGGCCATGTGGCAGTTCCTTCTCCTCCATTCTCCTCTAGGGAATTTGGCACATATGCACATGCACCTGAAATGATTTTCAAGCTTCCAGATCCAGGACAAAAGTCATGCAGCTGGCCATGTAGGTTCCAGCCTTCTTAACTACCATACAACTACCTGGTCCCAAGTACCTTTTAATAGGAAGATTATTTTATTATCTATGAACTAAGATCATATTTCTTTAACTTTCAAAATAGTTCTTACACAAACACTATATTTATGTTATACCAAGACTCCATTTTATGATGTACAGATTGATATAAAGAGTTACAAAAGTTACTCTTAAAACAAGAGCAGTATTTTTGTAATCATGATGTGTATGGATCATAATTTGGAAATACTAAATCCCCTCTTCTCTCACTACTGAGAATATTTCCCACTGCATTAATGTTGAGCTTGACCATATGACTTGCCTTGGTCAATGGGATGATTGGAGAAGGGGCACAAGAGGAGTCCTCAAGTGTGGTTGTCCAGTATGGCTTGCTTCTTATACTCCAGTGAAATTCCATGAGAAGAGGAGACCCTACAATCACTGACCCTTCACATTAGGCCCCTGAAGAAGGATACACAAAACTGAGCTAAGCTGAGCTAAACTGTATTCAGGGGTCAAACCAAGCTGACTCTCAGTCTGAACGAGAGCTAGTCAACCAATCCAGCCTCCCAGAAGCATGAACATAAACGATAGTGTAAGCCACCAGGTTTTGGGTAGTTTGTTACACATAGTTATTGAGGCAGTAAGTAAAGAGAAACTCTGGCAAACAGACTGTTTTTGTTTTTATCAAAAACTCTGAAGTCATTCTAAATTTACTTGCCAATTTTGACTTGGAAGGAAAACATAACCAGGAACAGGAAATTCCCAGATTCAGCTGTTTACCTCAGAATTATTTCAATTCTATTTTCTGGAAACAAGCTAGGGAATAATATCATTGCTGGATGAATTGAATTTACAAGATTTGATGGCATAATGAGAGAGGGATTATGAGATAAATTGAGACAAAAAAATGTAAGTTTACTATCTGAAGACATTTTTGGTGGTCTAGATTTTTTCTCAATTGTTCCCATTTTAAAAATTTTCCAATGATCTGATTAGAGTAATAATATTATTTCCCAAATTTCCTGCGGTTTTTAGAAAAAACTGACTTATCTCTCTCTGCTTAGGCAAATTGCACTGCATTACACTAAATTCGCAATTTGTAAAGAAATATACATGTATCCTTACATTTTCTCCATGTCTTTTTTTATTTCTTTTTCTTTTACTTTTTTTCTTAATAAAAGCACATTTGCAGTTCTTACCATGTACTGGAACAGGAAAGTAGGAATCTCTTGAGGGAAGAATATGATATAACAGTGCCAATTATAACTAAGATCAGGTAAGGCCAAGTTTACAAGGGGTCTTAAAACAGTTTATGGAAAATTCATATTTAAAAAAAAAAACTATGCATGGATTTACATTTTTTGCACCAAAATAAACTCATACCACACCAACTTTCTACTGCATGCTTAAACAGAATCTAATTTAAGACACTAAAAATGATGACATCAGTTTGGAAATGGTCTCTATCAGACCAACATGAATTCTGCAAAAATCGAAGCAAGAACAAATATTAAATTTATGGTAAAATCATTGATGCTATAGAAAAGTGTTTGAGGACAATGCCTCACAGTACTAGCAATTTACAAATGGATAACTTGCTTTAAGAAGGGATGAGAGACATTGAAGGTGATATCTGTAGCGACAGGACCTCAATTTACCAGGAAAAACAAATGCATCTTGTTAGTGCCCTAATTGAAGAGGATTGACGGTTAATGGCAAAAATAATAATAGCTTACTCCATAGGCAAGTCAGTTTGTTCAGCTTACAGAATTTTGATTGAAGAATTACAGTGGAGCAAACTTTCTGTTCAGTGAGTACCAATACTTTTGCACCCTGGATCACCTGAAGAAAAAAGCAGAGGTGTTTGGATGGCAGTCTCAAATAGTAGGTGTCACTTCAACTTCTGAACCACTGACTGTAAACCAGGGGTTCCCATAACCCTCTGCTAGTGTCAGGATGGCTGAGTGGTCTAAGGCACTAGACTCCCATAACCCTCTGCTTGGGCTTGATTGATAGTGGCTCAAAGAACTCAGAGAAATACTTTTCTTATATTTATCAGTTTATTAATACAAAAATAATAAGGGATATAAATGAATATCCAGATGGAAGACATGCATAGGGCCAGGCACTTGGGAAGGGGTGTGGAACTGTCATGTCCTCTCTGGTCATGCCAGTCTCAAGGGACCTCCACGTGTTCCACTATCTAGAAGATCCTAGCATCTATTCCTTTGGGGTTTTATGGAAGTTTCATTAGGCATGGTTAATTAAATCATTGGTAATTGGAAATCATCTCAACCTTCAACCCCCTTCCCTTCCTGGATCTTAAGGGGTAGGGCTGAAAGTCCCAACCTTGTAATCATGTCTTGGTCTTTTTGTGACCAGTCCCAATTCTAAAACTATGTAGGGGCACCAAGTCATCTTATTAGTATGCAAAAGACACTTTTATCACTTCAGAGATGCTAAGGACTTCAAGATCTGCATGACTAGAAATGGCGGAGAAGACTAAATATATATTTCACAATATCATGGGTTGCTATTTCTTATTATTTCTGGACTTTGCTTTAATTATGTCCCTGGGTACCTGGTGATTTAACTAATTTATATGTTTCCCAGTATTTTTGACATGACAATTAACATGAAACAAGCAAATAAACAAGAGACAAGAATGAGAGAAGACAAATTAAAAAAGAAAGCAAAATAAAAATAGGTAAAGTAGAAAGTTCTTTATTTACATGAACAAGTTCCTGAAACAGCTGAAGTAGTTACTGCTGCTCTCAGATGTCCAAGTGTAAGGGACCTAAGCCTTATAATCAATAGCACCTAATTTATTGGATAGGAAAAGTTGAGAACTGCCTTTCTCTTTCCTTCCCCAGATGGCCTCTGGAATTGGAGGGAGATTGGTCATGTCAATGTTGATAAAAGACCTAGAGATAAGCACTAATAATGTTATGATTTTTTGTATATACATCCAGACCTTTGTAATGAACCTAGTGGGTTTTTTAAAATACAAATTGACTCACATTTTTGAAAAATAGTAACAACAAAATAAATTTTAGAATGCTGAAATTGAAGTAGAAGCTATTCAGGCTAGGCAGTTAGGGAAAACAGTAGAGTTAAGATGGAGTACTAACTGAGACTCAGGGAGACCTCCAAACCAGACGGTCTACTCCAAACCACTCAGCCCACCATAACCTGATGGAAAAATAACTTCCCTTCCTCCTCTCTGTCCCTCTGGCCCATATCTATAATGTATTTTTGAGGCCTATGAACAAAATAATTAAGAGACAAGGACTCTAAACAGGACAACTCCTAATTTAGAATTTAAGTGCTTGGACCTAATGGGATTCTAGGCTAATGAGCTTAAATGCATGGCAAATTATAGCCACCAGACTCCCCACCCACCCCTGTGGTCCATTCTAAGAATACCATACTTGAGGCCAAAAGACAATCTTACTCTCTACCCCAAAAAATGCAAGGCTAGCCAATACCAGCCACAATTAACACCAAAAGACATCCATACCATGCACCTACATTACTTCTTGTGACCATTAACCACTACTTCATTGTAAAAGCCTTATAAAACCCAATTTAAGATGGGAGACAGGAACCTTAAAAATATAGTTAGGGTATGGACCCAAGACAAAATCACAGAATGGCTAAGTTTGAGGATGAAGACAGAATAGCTCAGCTGTCACTGAACAGTTTGCTCACAGAGACAGCTTGCAGCAGTGACCTAATGACTAATCTGACACAAAACTTCTTTCCTGGTCCCATCATATTCCAGGAAGAAGGTAAGTAATAGTCTTTTATGGCCCAAAGCTATCAGGCAAAGAGGGTCTCCTGACCTTCATACTCACTCCAAAATTAGGAAGGATAACCCATTTGACATGTGACACACACACTCCTCCCACCACCACCACCACCAACACGAGAAAAAAAAAAAATGCATCACCTGGGAATAAGCACAGATAAAGCCCCTGTGACCAGATAAAACCCCCTCATTTCAGTTTCTCATCGGCAACCCACTCAGGATCCACTCTGTTTGGGAGCTCTGCTCTACCTTCTCCTTCTGTATAAACTCCACTTTGCTTACCTATGTCAGTGTCTCACTCCTCATGAGCAACAGACAGAAACCCATGTCCCCCTGTGGTGCTGAGGCTGATTATCCCTGCATCCCCCCCATTTCCTGCATCAAAATGATCAATGTAAAATGTTATTTAAAACTGAGTGATCTCAGAATCTTGGGTCGTGGTGACTACAAAATATCTAGATTTGGGGTAAAGAAAGAAATGCCAATAATAATAAACAAAATCCCAATTCCCATTCAAACTAAATTTGCAGGTGAACATTTCAAAAGAGAAGTAGAAAATGAACTAAAACTCATGACTCGCAAACATAATAATTTGGGGGGATAAATTGGAATAAATTTTTTATCCATTTATCAGTTAACAGACATTTGAGTTGTTTCTACTTTTGACTATGTGAATAATGTGGCTATAAGCACTGGTGGACAAAATACTTATTTACAGCCATCATTTCAGTTCTTTTAGGCATCTACTCAAAAGTGAATTGCTGGGTCATACAATAATTCTATGTTTAGTCTTATGAGAAAACACCGTGCTGTTTTCTATAATGACTGAGCCTTTTTGTATTCCCACCATCAATATGCAAGAACTCAAATTTCTTCACATCTTAATCACAATTTTTTTTTTTTTGGTCATTGTTTTTGGTTTTCTTGATAATATTCATTTACTTAGGTGTGAAGTGGCATCTCATGGCTTCCATCTGTGTTTCCCTACTGATTAATGATGATTTATCTTTTCATTTGCTTATTGGCCATCTGACTATCTTTGGAGAAATAAGTATTTAAGTTTATGCCATTTAAAAAATTTAAGTTAGTTTTCTGGTAAGTGAGAATGATACCTTAAGATTATCATCAGCTTGTATAACCCCCTTACTTATGTTGAGGCTCAGAAAAATGATACTCCAAAGACCTGTGCTTTAGAAGAAATACCCTCAAAACCAAGCTTCTCTCTGACCTTCCCCACCCCTACTTCCTGTCTATCATCTTTGATCCTTTTTCTCTCCCAAAGTTCAGAGAGGAGCTCTACCCAAATATTTCATTATCTTCCTGAAGTTTCAGTAACTCAACCCATGTTGCAGGAAGATGAACTGAGGAATGCAATACACCCGGACAGGTTTTTCACTTTTGCCCATCTCTCAGGTTTATCCAGCTTCCAAAGAGGATCATTTATTCACCATTGTCTGAGCGCTGACCATTTTTTCTCAGAGCTCAGCACAAACACCATATTCTCTGGAGAGGTCTCCTACAAATAATCTAAAGTACGAATACCACCACAGTAAAATTTTTCTCTCTTTTTATCTTTCTCTACTTTCTTTTTTCCTTTGGAGGACTTACTAATGTTTTATTTTGTGTATTCATTTATTGGTATATTCATTTTTCATTTATTTGTTTAAAGGCTGTCTTTTCTACTTAGACCATGGACCAGCTAGGTGCTAGATCCACTATTGGGTTTGTTTCTAGTGAACATTGAGGACCTAGAGTAGTAGCTGCACCTCTTAGGTACTAGTTAAATATCTGTGAATACATTGATGAGGTATGGGTTTTTGGTATGGGCAGATAGTGAATGACAAGAACTGAAAGACCTCCCATCAGGAGTATAAGGATCCTAGAGTAGAAGTGTAAGGGTTTGTGTTGTGAAAGGCTGATCTTGTTCTCTAATAATCCATGCAGGCCATGACTAGACTCCTTTAGACTTTATAAAACACCTCAAAAAACCCCAAAATGTGATTTTCTGTAGCAGATAGGGAGATAGTCTTAGTCTACAAAATTCCATATAGTTGGCTATAACTTCCTTCACTTCTTTGAAGCCCATAAATAAAGATGTTCTGACACAGTAACTGAGGATAGGGCAGCAGGGAATTACCCACAGGAAGTCAGACAGCCTCAACCCCCTCCCTTGTAGTGAATGGGATGAGCTACAATTTGAACACATTCACTAAGCTTGTATGCATGTCCCAAATCCCAATAGGATAGACAAATGGAGAAGAAAGGATTGGAGTGTATCTACACCCCACTGGGGGGATGTTTTTGTGCCCCCCATCTCTTCATCTCTTTCTGGAAAGCAAACATGCTTTCTAATAATGAAAAAAAAATGACTTTATGGTGGTGATTATGGTTCATTCGTATTTTTAGATAGAAAAAGAAGTTGGATGAATAAATGATGACTTCTTTCTATTGACCTCTTTACTCCTAAAATTCACTATTATTTTATCATTGGCAATGTTATATCATAATGCAGCACAGCAGATTTCTTCTTAAAATAGTTGCTCTAATCTGAGATTATAATGTATTTTTTCCATCTATAGACCACTACTGTAGGTCCTAAAATGACAGTTTAAATTGTGCTAATTTAGTCCACTGAAGCTGTTTTTATGCTTAAATAAGAAATCAGCACTAGTCTACCTTAAATCATTTATTTTCAGCTATAACTGATGAAATGATTGCAAGGTATTTTTCAAAAGTTAAAAAAGATGTAAGATATGTGATAAGAGCAAAGTTTCCTTAGAAACTAGCTTTATCATATAAGAAACTCTAATTTTGTTTTTGCCCTCCAATGGAATAAAAAAAAGTACCTATTTTAATTAAAAACCATATGAAATGTAATTATCAAGTACCCAACAAAAACATTAAGAGCAGATCCTAGGAGATTTTACATTAGCATTATCAGGTTTAAGTCCTTTTGATATAGATAGAAATTCCTTTTTGTCAATATCTTACAACTCTCAACAAAGTCATTCTGATTCAGATTTTAAAATCTCTCTTTGCTTTTTCCAGAGATGTTTAATGGGGTGATTCCATATCTTGCTGTTAAAGATATTGCCACTGGTGAAGTTAATTATGCTAGCTCTCATGTTACTATCTGGTTTCTCTTTAGATCAGGATTAAAGTGATGTTTAAAAAAATGACCTATTACATTGACTAATCAAAGCTTCTGTAGAAAAAGTGGAAATACAATGGGGGCTATTTCTGCCTTCCTTGCACACCTCTTTCATTTATTCCTAATTTCATGCCTTTTACTTACAGTGCTGGTTTGAAATGTCTACTTTCTCTTTAACTCATTCCTTTACTCTGTTAAATGGAATTAGTTTCATGGAGCATTTTGTGATGGACATTCACTGTTTCCACCAAATTCCCTTTCACAGCACCTTGCTATTTCACAACCTTGCATTAGATTGTATAAGCATTTGTTTTAACCCCCTCAAATGAAAAAGGTGGCTACTTTCCATTCCAATATCACAAAAGTAGTGCCCTATACATAATATACACTCAATAAATGTTTTAAAATCAAATTGAATGTTGTTCAGTGCTTATCATTTACCACAAATAAAGACTTTATGGGGCCAACCCCATCGTGTAGAGGTTAAAGGAGCTGAATTCCACATGGCTGACCATGGCTTAAATCTCAGCCTGGTGACTTGAAAAACACATCAGGCTTGTGCGCAGGCCCCAGATCCCAAAAGGATAGACAAATAGAGAAGGAAGAATCGCAATGTATCTGCACCCAATTGGGGGGGGTATTTTTGTTCCCTCTCTATCCTTTATCTCTCTCTGGAAAGCAAAGATGCCTTCTAATAATTAAAAACTGACTTTATGGTGATGATTATGATTCATTCATATTTTTTATAGGAAAAAAGTTGGCTGGTTAACAGATGACTTGTTATTGACCTCTTTACTCTTCAAGTCAAAATTTCTCTTATTTCCACCATTTTTTCCCCAACTCTGATACCCTACTATTGGTGCAAACTCTACAGTATGCCAATATGAATTCATGCTTAATTGAAATATGAATGTCCTCATTAAAAAGCAACCCTGAATAAAGTGTAATATTAGATTGGGTAGCAACACTTTTTCCCCATTCCATGGAACAGATGGTTTTTAAGTAGATATTTGTAGTCATTAATGTGAACAATATTTGTATATTCATGAAAGCTAAAAATAGTTCTCTATCTAGTAACTTTCATCTGTGTCAAAAGGGTGGTCACGCAGACTTTTGAAATCTTTCTTCAGAAAATCAACTTTGAGAAAAAAAAATTTTCTTTTCTTTTTTATTTTTCTTTTCTTGGGGGAGCCAGGGCACATGTGCTTGCCTGACAGAGACAGAGAGACATGGTGAGAAGCAAAGTGAGAAATCACCCCTCAGAGAGAAGGGCCACACTGCAGTTCCTTCTCTTTTATTTTTCTCTTGGGATTTTGTGCACGCACGCATGTTCAGTGTGATTTTCAAGTTGCAAGGTCCAGAACTGGAACTGTGGTTGACCATGTTGGAGTCTAGCGCCTTAACCACCACACCACCTGCTGGTCCCAAGAAAGAATTTTTTAATGTGCCACTTTTATAGCATATTTGCTCTATGATTTTATCAAATGAAGTTGAGAGGGTGACCTATCAGTGACCATAAACTTCACGTGATGAAGACTAATTCTGCTCTTTAAAGTAAATGTCCATATAGCAATTGCAAGTTAAATCTTAAGCAACAAGATACCACTTCCTGGCTTTGAAATCAGATGGCAAAACTCCCTTCCTCCTCACCAGTCATCATGTATAGTAGCCATTTCAGAGTAGTTTAGTCTGTTTGATACTAATTGTTCTGGGTCAGGGTTTCTAGAAAGCAGATTCTGAAATGGTCATGCAAAAAAGCAATTTCGGAATCCGAGCTGATTTGAGCAGAAGTTAAACTCTGGTGCAATTGCAACAAAGGACTGGATGAGGCAGGCCAGCAGGAAGCTCTGGAGCTGGGGTATCAATGCAGAAGCAACACAAGTTGGTGCAAAGAAGGCAGGCCTTTATTCCCTTGTACTGGTCAGTCATTGGATTTGAGCTGTTCCTGAAAAATGGGGTGCATTTTTGGGCAAAGTGACTCTTCAGACAGGAGCAGTCTCCCCAAAGGAATGAGAACAGTTACTTTTCAGCACTTTCAGTAGTTGGGGAGATGACTGCCTTAGCCCTGAATAGGGGGTGCTTTTAGAAGGAGCTACTTTTAAAATCACTAATATATCATTATGATCAAAGTAGAAGAGTCAAATGGAGAATAAATAGTCATTAGTATTTCCAAATTCATGAATCTGAACTATAATAGTGCATTAAAAACCACAGGACTCATATCTGTTTTATATATGTATTAATCAATGGTCTAAATGTTTATTGTTAATCTTGAATTCAAGACTAATAATTTCCTCTATTTCTGGAGTAGTACTATTTAGAAAAACCTTTTAGAAAGTTGTGTGCAGACTCATATCCTTCTAATTATTCTTATAAAATGAAAATATTTTTTAAAATGTCATTTAAAAATATTATTAAAAAAAATGACAGGGGGCCAGCAGGTGGTGGGTGGCTAAGATGGTTAAGATGCTGGACTCTCACATGGTTGACCAAGGTTCAAGTCTCACACCTGACAACTTGAAACTCATACTGAGCATATAATCCCTTCTCACAGGAGTATGGAGGAGAAGGGATTGCAGCATGGTCATACCCCAGGTAGGATGGTCACAATGGTAAATGTACATGCGTTATAGCAAAATCAAACAAACAAACCAAAAAAAAACAAAAAAAAAAACAAAAAAGAAAAAAAAAGAAAAAAGAAAAAAAGAAAAGACAAATACAGATGGATGCCTATTTCCTAAAATCTCTTGATAGGGTAGATTACAGGGACTAGAGGGACTAGAGTGAGATAGGGTATGAAGAGTTGTTAAATTAAAAACAAACATAACTAACTCTCTCTCTCTCTCTCTTTTCTGTAAAGGCAATTTCTCTAAAGTGCTAATTATAAGCAAACGGAAAACTTATTTTAGGGCCAGCAGACAGTGTAGTGGTTACTCTGCTGGACTCGCACATGGCCAACAGTGATTTGAGTTCTGGACAGGAGGCTTGAAAAATCACACTGGGCATGTGTGCATGCATGCCCAAGACCCTGAGAGAAGGAAAGAGAAGGGATTGTGGCATAGCCACTACCCTGGGGGGTGGGTGATATTTCACTTTCACTCTCACTGTCTCTGTCTCTATCTCTAGCAAGTACATGTACCCTAAGGCAAAAACCTCTTAAAAAAAAAAAAAGAAAAACTTTCATTTTTGTCATTTACTTTACATATTTATTTTATTTTCTACAAAATAAAAAATATATACATATAGTCATGGATCTATCTAATGATCTTGTTCCTGGGATAATCAAAAGTGGGAAAGCAACTAAAGAATCAAGTTACTTTTCTTTTTTGTTATAGTATGTATGTTGGACTTGCATAGTTTTGTCAACTTAGGCAAGGAAAAAGGATTCAATTCCTTGCAAAAGATAATTGCCTGTCAGATTTTTTTCTTGTAATGTTTAAATGGCAGAGGTGAGTGACTGAATGAGGTTTAAAAATAGCTTTATCTCCTCGCTAAACCAAATGAATAGTAATTTGGTTTCAGGATTTAGCTGTTATTGGTCTTATAAGGAATGACTCTAGTTTTCATTTCTTTCTTTGAACAATATTACTCCTTATTTACATTTATTGACCCTCAGTTCAAATGTCTCTATTTTTAATCAATGTATAGTTCTAATTGTAAATTTTTATTTCATTTTGCCTTTATTTATTTTATTATAAAAACCTTACCAAAAAAAAAAGATGTTCAAGAACATAATAACTATGTCAAAAGTTGTGGAATGTTTTTCACTTTTTGTATCTGTCATTACTTGTCACCTAAGGATATACCAAATGGTACTTTTGCATCTCCTATTTTTCTCCCACTCAGCATCTTTTACTTCTTGTACTAATAACACTTTACAGATTGGCTTTTCAGATAGTAGGATGTAGTCCACATGGATGCTTTTTCTGATCGATCAAACCAGCTTCCTTTGTTGCTCACTGGCGACAAGGTTAGTGATTTTGCTCACATCACTGTCAGACACAATATTTTTGAAGTTTTTAAAAATGTATTTTCAACTCTTTTTTAGACCAACCTAGAGATGAGGAGAAAGTTATAAATACACAATTATTTTGCAAAACTTCCTGCCCTAAAGGATTAGACATTGAACTAAGGCTTTCTTTCCTATTGCTTCAGGAAGTAACCTGACAATTCTGATGAATTTCTTGAAACAAAATTCAGTGTTTGTAGAGCAGAGGGTTGTCTCTTGCTGAAGAAAGAAGTTCCCTCTGTGCTGAACCCCCCAATTTTGAGATTTATCATCATTTGAGTTTTGGACTTCAGGTTTTTAGGCCCAAGAAATCACCTTTTCTATATCCTAAATTTGATTAGACTCTTGGTATTTATACTCGTATTTGCCAGTTTCATAAGAGATCTATGTATATCTACACACACACACACATGCACACACACACACACACACACACATATATATATATATATATATATATATATATATATATACATAATGATATATACATATGTATGTATCATTAATGTCTACCTTAATTTAGAGTGAGGATTTGTCAGGGGCGAGGACTACTCACCTTTGTTCAATGAGAGGACTTTCTTTCTGAGCTATGCCATATATTGGTAAGATTATTAGGTGATCATACATTCAGAACACTGTAGAGTACAGACTAAAAGCTTTCAGTCATGTGAGGTTAAGACAGTTTGTAAGTTCATTTTTCCAAAAGGAATGTCTTTATTAATATAATTCCAGCTTTTGATGTTCTTGGAACTCCTACATAGTTCTTGGAAGAATATCGTGCCTTTATTTTTGACTCTCCATTTTCTGATTTTCATCGATCGCTGGCGCTTTTCTAGTGGATACATGCTTTCTCTGGGGATAGCAATGGCTTCAGTAAGGTACGGTTACATCTTGGTGACCTTGCAACTATTCTTTCACTTTAAAGAGCATTTACCTCTTGGCCTAAATACTTTATGTGTCCATATGTAGTTTAGCTTTCACAGGGCAATATTATATCCCAAATTGCAAGAATTACCCGACTTTTGTTTCTACCTGACTTGCTTAGTAAGGTCAACATATTTTTTAAAAAATTCCCATAATGCATGTATGCTTGCCAGAGACTGAGACAGAAAAAGAGAGAGAGAAAGAGAGACAGGGGAAGTAAGAAACCACCCCCTACAGGGATGGCCACACCCAAATCCCATTTTCTTCTTAGAGTTTTGTGCACACAAATACATACACTTGGTATATGTATTTCAGACTACCAGGGTTGGAATTCAAACCATTTGATTGGTCATGTAGGATCCAGCCTCATTAACCCCCACACCACTGGCTGACCCAAGACGCCAACATTTTATCACCTGCCAATTTTACTGTAGTTTTTCAATCCTGGGTATGTGTAGAAACAACCTGTAGTAAAATACTTAAAAATACAGATACCTGAGAATCATGTATGCCATTCCAACTGAGTTTAAATCTCACAGTGAAATAGAAAATTATGTTTTTCAAATCTCCCCAACTTATTCTGATAATTATCATGGTTTAAAACCACTAGTTTGGATATTTGATTCAACCACCACTGGACATAATTTTCTGTAAGGATAAGAACACCACTATGTGATCCATCTAACTGCTAGATTTGATACATTCCTGTCCTGACCTGAGTCATGTCCACTTCTGAGAGTTGAGAGCGAAAGTATTATCAATGAGTTACTTCTCTAACATATACTCAATTATCATATCAATAGTGATGTGCTGGTTTTTGGAAATATTTCTAAATATTAGGTCATTGGAAGAGTCATGATATGTTTTTCTATTTTGTGGAGAAGTTTTTGTTATAGGGTGTGTGAGCTCACCAGAAAGACAGAGAGAGACAAAGAGAAAGAAAGCAAGAAATCACCATCCAGGGGGGATGGTCATGTTGCAGTCCCTTCTTCTCCATTCTCCTCTTGGGATCTGGGGCATGCACACACATGCACCCAACATAAGTTTAAGCCACCGGGTCCGGGACTCGAGCCACGGTCACCTACATGGTAGTCCAGTGACACAACCATTACGCCAACTGCTGGTCCCGTGATATGTTTTCCTATGCAAAAGTTGGTCATGACTTTTCCAACAACCCAGTAATAACAAAAGCTAATCTTTACCACGAACTTACCATATGCCATCAACTACATAGTATACCTTCATGAACCCATCAATTTATCCCTGAAAAATTCTAAATAATGAGCATTATTTTTATCCATGTCTTACAATAAAGCAAAGTGAAACACAGAGAGGCAAATTACTCTCCAGAGTGTCAAAACTAGTAAACAACAAGCAGGAATCAAATCTTTAAGTCTAACTCTAGATTATTTATTTATTAATTTTAGAAAAAAAATCCCTTCATCCTTCTAAACAAGGTATAGTACAACCAAGCAACAATGAACGTTACTGGAAAGACACAATTGCAAATATAATTCAGATATATTAAGAAAAAAGATTATTAATCACATTAACACATTATAATAATCAAAATAAATTTATCACACAAAATAAAATTCAAACATTATGCATTAACCTATCCAATTCAAATACATATATACATGCATGCATGTGTGTGTGTGTGTGTGTGTGTGTTTGTGTGTATACACATATATGTCAAAGTACCAATTTTTAAAAAAACATTAGGTTTGTTATGATAAAGGTAATGAAAATTTGACCATGTCACTAGACCATTATACTAGAAAATGGAGTTGTTGTTTGTATGGTGTGTGTGCATGTGTGGGTATGAATGTACATCACTATATTGGCCAGAAGGCCTGTAAAATCAGTGACTAGAGAGATTGAGGTCTTATGTTTAAACATTAATCATTGTTTATTGCTTTACGTTCATTCAACAGGCATACTATGTAAAACAAAGCAAAGTATAAACAAACATAAAACAAAATAGAGGCTTAATTCCTTCTTCCAGGAACATAGGCTCTGTAGATTATAAGCTAATACATAAGGAAACCATGACTATGCTATAGATTAATACACATTAGTAGATAAGTACAGAAAAAAGTAAGCGGTAGAACTTTAAGGAAGAGTACTCATGAGTAGCAATGACAGAAATTCTGGATTTAGAGAAATAAAAGTGAGGGTCTTTCCTTGTAGGAAGAAATGCACAGTGATAGGCAGGAAGCTGTAAGACGTGATTGACAGAAGGAGGCTGCTAAATCAGCTTGGTTTCTTTGGGGATGGAGGGGGAAGAATAAAAAATGTGCTTATTTCCTCCTTGGAGTTGGGTTTATAGTCTGATGAAAGACAAGTGTATCCAGGAGAGTTAGGGAAGACTCCCTTGTGACATTCAAATTCTAACAATATTATCCATCACAGGTTGGGTCCTGTGGGAAGTGACTCTGAAAAGGAGAACAGGGAATGAAGGGCGTGTTAGGGGTGTTCTCGGGATCCACCCTGGAAGTAGCTGAATTGTGAAAAACACTGAGCTGCAGTGCAGATTCACCACAAGCCTAAGCCATCCCTGTGGGGAGGTGTCCAAGTGAAATTAAAGGCTAGACCTTTGAGCTTGTGAAGTGGCACGCCTTTGGGTGGCAGCTCTGACCTCCTGGTCAGCAGCATTTACAGTAATTGGGGGAAATAAGTTCTTGATTTCTGAAGGGAAGCCTGGGTGGAATATCACAGTGTTCAGCCTATTATCTGATGGGCAATGGTCCTGCCCATCAGAATAAACTTAGTTAAGAAAACAGAATCCTGAGTCCATTAAATCAGAATCTTTCAAGATGGAGCCTAGATGACTGAAAGATCTTTAGAAAGCTCCCCAAGTCATTTTGCTGATCATCCAGGTTTGGGAACCACTGATCTAAAGAGTATAAACTACTCTCCTGTAGCTTCAGAAATAATTACACTTTTAGTTCTTGACTATTCAGTCATCTCACATAGTACACACCACTCTTCCATGGGGAGAGTAGAAAGATGAATGAAGAAAACGCATTCTGAATAGCTCTGGATTCAATGAAAGGGCAGATAGGCAGTCTAAGTGTATTCCACATTGTATAAGAACAAAGGGATTAAGTACAATAGGGAGCCCATTAAATTGCAATTGCATTTAGAAGAAATTAAAGGTTATGTTCAGACTATTAGGAAATAGACAGAGATTCATAAAACTATGTTAATCTATAAAATCTTCACATAGATATATATTAAGCTATCCAGGCAAGCAGGTAGAACAATCAAAATTAATTTATGGTTTTGCTGCACGGGAGCTCCTTCAGTGTGGAAATAGCATGCTATCTGTAGAATTTTGGCTCTGATACTCGAGGGCAGACATTTAGAAATGTTTTGCAAGTCAAGAATGTGTGTAACAGGATTTGTCTGTATCTGTGTCCTGCTGCTCAGAATCCATTAGTAGGAGGGCTTGCTGCCTCTCCTTGCTCCAAATACTAGTTTGTATTTGATGTTCACTATTGAATGTCTTCATGGGATGTCCTTTATCCCAAACATTTACTTGCCTTCAGAAATATGTATTTTCTCACCTTGCCATAGTGGCTCAGGCAGAGTATAGGGCTCTTCAGTGTTGCAGCCAGATATCTGATGCAGGTTTGGATCCTGGGCTGACCCGAAACACACTGAGCACATGCACTCTTGGCTATCTGGAAGGCTGGGGGAGAGGATCACAGCTTGAGGAACCCTATTATTTATGTCTCTCTCTCTCTCTCTCTCTCACACACACACACACACACACACACACACACAAACACACTTTCTCTCATATAAGAACTCAAGCACGCAAATATTCTCTCTCATGAAAGGACTAAAATAAATAAACTTAAAAATGAATGTGTGTTGCTTTATTTCCCCACCAGCCCCTTTCCTGTTTCATTTCAGTGATGTGATAAGGAGTTTGGTGGATTAGAGAAGTCTGACTAAGACCTGAGTGCTGATAGAACAGGGTTCCTCTTTTTCCAGAAACATGGTCAGCTTGTGGATGGGGTGGATTAGATCAAGACTTGATTGCTGGATTGAACCATAAGGCCTTGGCTTTTTGCTCACATGAAGCTAGCATGCATTTATCTTAGCCCTCATGTCATTAGGCTTGTACATGGACATGACGCCTGAATGCTTATTTATTTTTTAAAGACTTGTTTATTTCAATTATTATTATGGTTATATTATTATTTTAATTTGACTAGAAAGAGAAAGGGAAAGTGAGAAAGCAAGCCACCAGGTCCTGCATTCAGACTGTAATCAGCCATTGAGGGAGTCCAGATCTCTGTTTATCTCTTTTAAAAAGCCAGGTAACTAAATATCTGGAACACTTCGGGGCCCAGCCAATTTTTCTATGTAATATCCTTGACCAGACATTAACATAAATGGAGGAAGTATTTTACCTCAACTTGGTAAAACATTTCTTATCTGGACCAGTTGGGAGTTAGAGAGATTCTAGTAGCTGTAACAAATTGGTATTGGCTTTCCAACTTCTCTGGGTGGGAACTTCAGTTGAACCTGACTCTTCTACTGACAGCTCCCCTGCAATGTTTTGATGTGGTGGAAATGAGTAGCGGGAGGTATTGCGGTGAGCCAGAGAAGATCAAATCAAGGAAACTAGTGGCTCTAAATTTGACCTTGAGAGGCACCTCCAAGTTCCCATGAGAGAAGCGAAAGGCAATGAAAAGGAGGACAGATTCTAAGAAACACTCACTGGGGAGCTGTGAAACTATCTCGAGAAGATAACCTTTTGAAAAGACAGAATTCCTGTTTGTTAATTAACTACTGCCATGCAGAATATCGATATAAAAGTGACCTCATTTCTAGGAGCAAAGTAGTGAAGTCTGCCTGTATTACTCGTGAGTTATCACTAGGCTTAGAAGATGCTCTTTAGAGATGGCAATTAACATAGAGATTACTTTATTGATATGAAAATATTTTATGTTATTTTTGAAAACTCTCTGAAGAGATTATTTTGCCATGTTCCTAAGTGCCATACATTAGTGCTAAGCATACTGAAGCAAATGATTTCAATGGCTAAGAAATTTTCTTTTAAAGAATTATTTATTTATTTATTTTGAATTTTGACCAGAGAAAGCGAGAGAGAGAGAAAGTGAGAAAGCAAGCCACCAGGACCAGGACTGGAACTGTGGTCAACCATATGAGTGTCCAGCACCTTAACTACCACAACAACAGCTGGCCCCAGAACTTTTATATATAATAAATTGGTGACATTACGGCACAAATGAAGAAATACAAACATACTGTTACTCTTTAAATAACTATAGCCACTGTCTGCTTAGCAATAGAATTAACATGTTAAGTAGAAACATCTAAAATTGTTTCAGGCCATGCTATGGAGTGCAAAGCACAGATGGGGTTTCTGATTGTCTGTGGTGTGTGACTCGCCCATTGAAGTCTTGGGGTTCTCCTAGCACTTTAAAGAACAAAGTTCTCGGGATCAGCAGTTGGCATAATGGCTATGCTGATGGACTCGGCCATGGTTCGAGTCTGGGACCTGGTGGCTTAAACTCACACTGGGCGCATGTGCGTGCGTGCCCAAGATCCTGAGAGGAGAATGGAGGAGAAGGGATTGCAGCATGGCCATTGTTTCTGTGTGGGTGATTTCTCGCTTTCTGTCTCTGTCTCTCTCTTTCTGGCGAGCGCATGCACCCTATAACTAAAAACTCTTCAAAAAAATAGAACAAAGTTCTCACAGTAAGCTCCTCCCCTGAAGATCAGAGCCCAAGATAAGACAGCTAATCACACAGAAGCAAAGCCTGAAGATTCTTTTTATTTATTTATTTTTTTTAAAGAGGCTTTTTCCTTAGGGTATGCGTGCTCACTGGAGAGAGGGAAACAGAGACACTGAGAGGGAAAGATCCCTCATGAGATCTTGGGCATGCTGGCACATGTGCCCGGCATGATTTTCAAGCTACCAGGTCCAAGACTCGAACCTCCGTTGGCCATGTGGGAGTCCAGTGACGTAACTGCTATGCCTTCTGCTGGTCCCAACTACTGGTGGTTTTGCAAAGAATGCTGCACTCTCTGGAAAACATGGTCCTCTAGGTCCAGTTCCCAGGTAGTTGCAGCAGTTTAGTTCTCATTACTCATAGTGTTGAAAGAGGGGCTTTTTGCCAAAATAATATCAGTTGTATTACCAATCTCTATCTCTTCCCAGAATTATGTTGGGCAATTGGAATTTTTTTTTTTTTGGTGTTGTTGGTTTCTTTAATTAATTAATTAATTAATTAAGTTTTTGGTTGCTGTTTTTAATTGCCAAAGGGCACATCTGCTTGAAGAAAAGAAAGAGAAACAGAGGAGGATAAAGCAATCCTTAATAGAGTGTGATCACACCACAATCCCTTCTCCTCCATTTCTCTATCCTGTTAGAATTTGGGGCACACACACATGTCTAGTGTGTTTCCAAGCTGCCAGGGCAAGGTGTGGAGCCACACTGGCCACGTAGGATCTGGTTCCTTTAACCACTGTGTTATGGGTTGGCCCACCACAGGTATTCTTAAGGTACTATTACTGGTACATACCTTTCCAAATAAGTGAGATGAGTGAGCAGTAGTTGTGTGTGTGTGTGTGTGTGTGTGTGTGTGTGAGAGAGAGAGAGAGAGAGAAAGAGAGAGAGAGAGAGAGTCAGACAGAGAATGTGCAAGCTTGAAAGTCCCTGAAGTTTTTATTTGAGCCAGATGATCCCAATGGTGCCCACCAGCTCTGACAGCACAGTAAGTACATTAGCCACTCTTTGTGCCCAGTGGGGCATGAGCCTACTGGCATCAGCTCTGCTTGATCTCTCTGTATTCTTTTTTGCAAGGGAATTCATCCAGGATATTCTAGGGAAGGATTTATTTATTTATTTATTTATTTATTCCAGAGGTTTTTGCCTTAGGGTGATTGCACTCTCCGGAAAAAGAGAGAGGGAGAGAAGGATCCAGGCACCACATGAAGGTATCAGAAGCTTTTGGCTTTCATGCCAATGAGAGTGCATCTCCTGGAGTTGGATGGCAACAGTCTTCCCCTTCAACCTCCATTCATTATCACTTCTCGAGCCAAACCAAATGTGAGCTGATATCACAGAAGTATGATGTAAAAGGGCACTATATAGCTTGTCCTGCCCAAGAACATTTTTTCTACCTTTCCTTCTGATTCAATGTGAAATTTCTTAGAGTCAATTCATTGAATTGTAAAACAACTTTTATGTTGTATTCAGAGAACCATTATTATAATCCACATACATTACCTGGGCATAGAGGAATATTCTGAAGCTTTATTTTAGTCTTCCACCGGACAGTAATGAACACGTGCATTCCTAGCTAATGGCCATTTTGGAAGTCACGGGATGACTGAGACAGGGGACGGCTAAGTCTCAATGGTGAATGCTAAGTGTAGGGAGTCAACATTAATGCGTTCATCATTCTTGCGGCAACCATCTAGTTAAAGCACATATTCTTGGGAGAAGTTGGTTGTACACATTTGAACACAATCACTTGAAGTGGTAGAGAAAACTAGTGGGCAAAGATTTTAAAGAATATAATATCTTCATAAAGGGAAGCAGAAATACTAGCCATCCATGACACAAAAGTAATAAGTGCCAGAGTTTCTGATTCCTGTTTCTGGTCTCTTCTATCATCAGGTCTATCTTACAGCTGTTAGGTACATTGGGATACTTTTTTTTTCTGGCAATTGATCATTGTATTTGTTTGGAACTATTGGGCTATTGGAAAAGTTATGTTGTATTTTTGCATAGAAAAATGTGTCATGAATTTTCTGATGCTTCAGTAAGTATTGAAAGACAATGTGGCTAGGTGGTGGCAGTGACGCTGGAAAAAAACAGAATAGAACCTTGAGATGTGGGATAAAAGAAAACACCAAAAGATTTGGCAAGTAATGACTTAAAAAAATAGGATTGGTGTCTCTGGTGAGGATTCAGGCTGCAGACAGTTAACCAAGAGGTAGACTACCTGTTAGTTTTTTGCAAAATAATTCTATTTCAATAACCTCTAAAAAAATATAAGAGCATCATAACTAATGAAAGGAACCACAGATCAAAATAAACAAGAAGATAAATAATACATGAAGCATTTGTAATTTTTATCTCTTTCTATGTATTTGTTGGAAAAAGAAAGCAACAGTGCACCCTCCTGCTTTATCCTTTTCTTTGTCTGTACAGGTTAATGCTTCTAGTCATTAAAATGGAAGCTGAAGAGGGCTCTCTTTAGAAGGCAATATTTACTTTTTAATGCAAAGTCAATTTAGCACCACATAATGTGATTGAAAAGGGGTGTTTCTATTTCAGGGAAGGTGTTGGAAAGACAGTGTGAGAGACGTAGTTGTAGTTGTAAATAGCCTACATCATAGTTAAGTCATAGCTGAAGGACAGTGTATGCATTTATGTGAGATGGAAAGGACCATTAGTCACATATCTGTCTTTTCAGTCCCCAGAGAACAATCCCCATTAGTAACATCATTTGTGAATAATAAGAAGAAATGTATGTATGTCCTTGGAAGTTCAATAAATAGTGAACCTTACACCTGAGAAATTGGTAGGCACCTGGGGAGGTTAATTACATCTTTTCTACCCCACAGTTGTATAGAATATTTTTCTTTATTACTACCACTGTATATTAAGTTACATCGTGGCAACCACAAAATGTAGATAAGAAAAAAGCAGAGAGAAAAAATATGTGAAGATCTTTAACACTGTGCCGAAGTCAGTTGCCTAAAAGGAAATGAAGGAAGGAAGATATCCCTGCTCTTCCTAAGTCAGTGTGTCCAGCTAGTGTAACACGTGCTGGAGTCCTGCTGTCCAGGAGCAAGGCTCGTCTCTGGTTTTGATGTTTGCTATCGACCTCTATTCTGGAGTTTAGACTCCCATATGCTACGACAATTCCATTCTGAGGTCATGCTGCTTACATTTGTTTTATACAGGGGGCCTCCTCACTGCTGTGGAAGCCCACTATACCAAGGGAGGAACTAAGCCAAGAAATAATTTACATCTTTTTTTTTTTTTTTGAGAGGTTTTTGCTATAGGGCGTGTGTGCTCACAAGAGAGACAGAAAGAGACAGAGAGACAGAAAGCAAGAAAATCACCCCCCGGGGAGATGGCCACGCTGCAATCCCTTTTCCTCCATTCTCCTTCTTGGGCACGTACGCACACGTACCTGGCGTGAGTTTAAGCCACCAGGTCCAGGACTGGAACCTCCATCGATTACACAGGAGTCCAGAGATGTAGCCATTATGCCATCTGCTGGTCCTGAGAATTTACATCATTAGGGCCACTCTCAAATAGAAGAAGGTGCCCATGAAAAAAGATTTCATCTGTTCAGATGGGCAATTAACGGCTGGCAGAACTTGCCCCATCAAACTAGCTAATGTCTCTTCACTTCATTTCTGCTTCCTGCAGTCACCTTTCAAACAACTGCACCCCAGTCCTTAACACTGGCTGTGTTTATAAGGCACCCTAAATTAAGACACAAAGACCTTCTATGGGAGTAGTTACCTGATTGACGCAATCAATGTAAGTATGTAGACAAAATCAAAGGCTGCAAGCCAGAATGTGATTCTTACAAGTGAAGAAAGAGAATTAGTTCCATTTTAAAGTTAAAGATAAAGAATTAGTGAAATATTTAACATATTGTATTTTACCAACCAGAAAAGTATACTTCATTTTCTATTTCATCTATATTGATGTGAAGTTACAGCTGAATTAAAATTTGCAAAACAAATTAGATGTTAGAAATTTTCCAAATTAGCGTAAATCAATGTCTCCTATCACTTTATCTTTATGTTTATATTATTCATAAGTAGGCAATAATTATCTATATAAATCAACACTATCATTCATTAAGTACACTAAGTGGAAAAAAATTTATTTTGTAAGGTGAATAAATTGCTTCAAAATAGGAATAATTATCTCGGCTTCTAAGTTCTGATTTCAATATCATAAATATCTGAATGTGGGAAGTCATATTTGTTTTGAAAAGTTGGGCATAACTAAGATTTTAATTTTTATTTTGCAATAAATCCTTTTTAATATCCTAGGGAATATGTGTACTTAAAAAGGACAAAATAGAACTTCTTGTCATGAATTAATTTCACTGCTATTAAAATTCTGTTATCATAGAGCTTATAAAGTCCATCTAGCACATACTTTACAAGCTTGAATTGGTAACATAAAATAAATGAATTTGAAAGGAAAATCTGCTTAAATCATATCTTAAATAAATGAAAATACTTGGAGAAAATTAAAAGCACTTGAAAATGTTATCAAATTATTGCAAATAATTTTCTAAAATGAATGATAAAAATAATTCAAAATGATGGAGAATGTTAATATGACAAATTATAAATTTTTCCATTTTTAAAAAGATATTTTTGAATTATTTCAAAATTGACATCACTTTATAAAATTAACCATTTTATAGTGAACAGCTTAATGGCATTTAATATATTCACAATGTCATGCCACCATCACTTCTATATAGCTCCAAACCTTTTTATCACCACTAAAGGCATGCATGTACCCACTGTACTCAGCTCTCTCCTTCCTCCCTATAGCCCCTGAAACCACCAATCTGCCTTTCCTCCCAGCGATTCTTTAATATACAGTGTTTTCTCACCATTTCTTTAAGGAGGTAAAAAAGAAAGTTGAACAAAGTATGAAGTGCAGAGAGAAGTTCATAATTTCTGATTTAAAATCCTTGGCAAGAAATATATTAAGGTTTAGGACTTTTTTGAATTTTACAAATGATACATATATGGAGATATATATATATATATATATATATATATATATATAAAGCTTCCAGAAGGCTATTTGAGTTATTTTGTTTGTTTGTTTGTTTGTAGATTTTTGCCATATGATATATGGAAAGAGACAGAGACAGAAAGAGGGAACGTGAGAAATCACCCCCCTGGGAGGATAGCCACAGCACAATCTGTTCTCCTTCGTTCTCCTCTTATGACCTTGGGCACACATGCACAAATCTGGCGTGATCTTCAAGCCACTGAATCAGAGACCTAAACTGCAGCTGACCATGTGGGAGTCCAGTGCCTCAACCACCACATCACCTCTGGCCCATTTATTTTTTTATACTAAAAATTTACCTTATTGTAGTAAGAACATTTTATATGATATTTACCCTTAACAAAATTTTAAGTATACATTAGAGCATTGTTGTACTGTAGATATCTAGAACTTATTCATCTTGCTTAAATAAAACTTCATGCCCATTGGTTAGTAACACACTATTTCTCTCTCCCAAGTTCCTGACAATCACTATTATAGTCTTCGAGTCTGCAATATTTATTTTAAATACATTATTGGAATCATGCAGTATTTATTTTTCTGTGACTAACTTACTACTCTTAGCATATTATCCACACACTTCGCTGTTGTCTTTTATTGCAGAATTTCCTTCTTTTTTTTTTTTGGAGAGGTTTTTGCTATAGGGCGCATGTGCTTGCCAGAAAGACAGAGAGAGAGGCAGAGAGACAGAAAGTGAGAAATCACTCCCCAGAGGGGATGGCCACGCTGGAATCCCTTCTCCATTTTCCTCTCGGGATCTTGGACATGCATGCACACGCACCAGGAAGTTTTAAGCCACTAGGTCCAGTACTCGAACCACAGTCAGGAGCCCAGCTACATAGCCATTATGCTAACTGTTGGTCCCAGAATGTCCTTCTTTTTAAAGGCTGAATAACCCTTTATTGCATGCATGTATTGCATTTTATTTATCCATGCATCTGGCAATGGAAATGAGATGTTTCCACATTTTAGCTATTGTGAATAGTGCTGCAATAAATAAAGCAGTGTTAATCGTGTATTTGAGATCTCTATTTTTTTATATATATATGTTTTGGATATAAGATCTTTTCTTTTGGAAATAGGATTGCTGGATCATATGGCAGTTTTATTTCTAATTTTTGAGGAAACTCCATACTGTTTTCTATAGTGGCAGTACCATTTTGCATTCCAATGACCAATGTACAAACATTCTGATTTCTTTACATATTTGTCAACACTTGTGTATGTGTGTATGTGCTTTCTGACAAGTCTGAGGTTATATCTTATTGTGGTTTTGATTTGTATTTCTCTGGTGACTGAGCATTTTTTCCTATGTCTGTTAGCTATTTTTGTGTCTTCTTTGGAGAAATGTCTATTCAAGTCCTTATCCCATGTTAAAATCAGATTAGTAGTCTATTTTTGATACTGAGTTGTAGAAGTTCCTTTCATAGTTTGGAGATTAATGCTTTACTACAAAGTTTGCAAATATTTTCTTTTGTTCCTCAGGTTGTCTTTTTACTTTGTTATTTCTTTTGCTGTGCAGAAACTTTCTAGTTTGATGTGGTCTCATATGTTTATTTTTCATTTTGTTGCCAGCAAGTTGAGTGTCATATTCATGAAATCATTGTCAACATTACATAGTATTAAGAGGAACATTTACTGCAATAAGTACGTACATTAAAAAAATAATAAAGATCTAAAATAAACAATCTAAATTTACATCTCAATGAGCTAGGAAAAGTCCTAGAAGGGTAAACTAAGGTAGCAGAGGGAAAGTAGCAGAGAGAAGTAAATAACAAAGAATAGGGATAAATAAAATAGAGTATAGAGAACAATATAAAATACTCACCAAATTAAGAGTTTTTTTTTAAAGATACACAAAATTGACAAATTAATAGCTAAACAAAGAAAAAAAGAGAGAGAAAAGTCAAATAAATAAAATCAGAAATAAAAGTAGAGATATTAAAACTTATGCCACAGAAAGAAAAAGGATCAAAAGAGAGTACTAAGAACAATTAACTAGCCAACAAACTGAATAACCTCAAAGTGATAAATTCCTGGAAACAATACAACCTACCAAGAATAAACCATCAAGAAATAGAAAGTCTTGCAACAAGCAGACGGTGTAATGGTTATGTTGCTGGACTCCCACATGGTTGACCACAGTTCAAGTCCTGGAACAGAAGGCTAGAAATTCACACTGTGTATGTGTGTGCCCAAAGTAGAAATACGGAAAAATCTATACTATGTTACCAGAAGCCATATGTGGTTGACCAAAGTTGGCTAATAAAAGAAATAATTTAATCATCTGTGTATAAATTGTGAATCAAGAGGAAGTCTGAAGGATCAAATGTATGCCCAAAATCCCCAGAGGAAAATGGAGAAGGAATTGTGATGCGGACACAATCATCCCTCTAGGGGGTGATTTTTTGCTTTCTGTCTCTTTGTTTTTCTGGTGAGCAATGCACCCTATAGCACAAATCCTCTTTTTTTTTAAAAAAGGAAGTCTTAAAAGACCTGTAACTGGTATGAAAATTAAGTAAGTAATTAAAAAAAAACTCCCAATATTAAATTTTCAATTATTTAC
Source organism: Tupaia belangeri chinensis (assembly GCF_000334495.1). Classification (NCBI taxonomy): domain Eukaryota; kingdom Metazoa; phylum Chordata; class Mammalia; order Scandentia; family Tupaiidae; genus Tupaia; species Tupaia belangeri. Next base: position 833,488 of record NW_006159847.1, read on the forward strand.
TCCCTTTTAAAGACATCCTGAATGTGAATAACATTATTGGAAGACAAGTATATTGAAGTTTTCATCTCTCTCTCTCTCTATATATATAACTATAGTTCTATGTATATATATGTGTGTGTGTATATATATTTTATATATATATGAAACTATAGTTCTATGTGTGTGTGTGTATACATTTTAAAAACTCACAAAATTAAGAGTGTTTTTTTTGAAAAGATACAAATTTGACAAATAAATAGATAAAAAAGGAAAAAAGAGAGAAGGGAGTCATATATGCATATACCTATAGTTGTATGTATAGTTCTATGCTCAGCTCTCTGTCTTGTGCATGTGCACACAAGTAATTTGTCATGAATAAAGAAGAAAAAAGGTAAATACTACATATTTATAAATCCAAAGTTATCATTAACTAAAATACAGTGATTAAACATATCAGTTCAAAGTAAACGATTACAGTTGTGGAACTGCAACTTAGAAGCTGTTAATATTTTTAGGTAGCATGTATTCTTGCTTTACCATTACTCTAAAATATCTGAGGTTTTATAATCAGTCTTTTTTAGTCTATAATGTGGTTCAGAAATTCAGACTTCCTCTTGATTCACAATTCATACACTGATGATTAAATTATTTCTTTTATTGGTCAACTTTGGTCAACCACATATGACTTCTGGTAACATGATATAGATTTTTTCATATTTCTACACTGATGCAAGACACTATCACCTAAATCACTGTAAAGATGTTTCATCAAATGTGGTTGTAAAAGATAATAGCACAGTATACAATAGTATATCTATATGATATAAACTAGAAAAATATCAACCATCCACAAAATCTTATAGATTATCTGAGTTTGGGAATAAGTGTGAACTTCTTTATTATTTACTCTATAAACTGTATAATGAAATACATGTTATACTATCTCAATTTTCATCCCCTGCTCTTATCTATCATGACATCTTGAAATCATTATTCAAAAAATGTTATGTTAGTGTATGTGAATGGTATATGTCAGCTAAACTCTTTTTTCATGGAACTATAAGGTCAAAGACATTATGTTTATTATTAATATCTGAGAAATATTAGAAGGCAAAATTATATCTAGAGTCCAATAAAATCAAATTAAAGGTAGGGTAACAGGTGTGGTCTCACTTTGGACATGCAATAACAGGATGCATTGGTAGAAAATTCAAGTGAAATCCTGAAGCTCAATAAAAAGGTCTGCTATGTATTAACACAGTGTGCAAGTGTTTCTGAATAATATCAATGAATTTTTGGGACTGGCAGGTGGTGTGCTGTTGAAGGGCACTGGATCCCCCCATGGCTGACTGTGGTTCGAGTCCCAGACCTGACAGCTTGCTTTCTCACTTTCTCTCTCTCTCTCTCGCTCTGTCTCTCTATGGTCAAATTAAAATGGATAAATATATAAAGTTAAATATAATACTTCTTTAAAAAGTTTTAAAAAATACTACCAATAAATTTTTGAAAAAGTAAATTTTATTCCTATTCCTACCAAAATCACTTTTTTAAAAAAATTCTCAGTTCTAAACAATTGAAGCAACTACTATATATATATCTATCAACTATTATAAATATCTATCTATCTTTAAAATTTTATTATTTAAATAAACTAAATTAGCATAGTGGTAATTAATTATCCTCTAATACACATTGTAGTCCATATGTAGGCTAATTAAAGTAATTTTACATTGACTCAGGGCATTCATAGAAGCAGATAAACATGCTTACTTCAAGAGTAAGTTTATATGGTTAGACATTTTTTGAGATTACTTCAGGCATAGGCTTTGTCTTTACCCTTCTGATAGTAGGTATTATATATTCTGCTTTAAAGAGTATATTCAAAATAAGCAATGATAGCATTGTAATTGTAAAGACTAATAAACTGAACTTGAGTTACTTCAATTCTATTACTCAGTCGAACTCCTTGAAATTTTGATTTGTGTTTAAAATGTACAGAGTACAATATTTTTGTTCGACGTGAAACTTTTAGTTCAAATATAAAATGTTACTTAAATACTAAAATATGTTCCAATTTTTAGTTGTCAATTGCTTATTTTAAAAATGAAGAAAGAATTGGGAACCAGCAGTTAGCGTAATGGCTATGTCGCTGGACTCCCACGTAGTCGACCACGGTTTGTGTCCCGGATCGGTGGCTTAAAACTCACGCTGGGCGTGTGTGCGTGCGTGCCCAAGATCCCCAGAGGAGAATGGAGGAGAAGGGATTGCGGTGTGGCCAGCCCCCCTGGGGGGTGATTTCTCGCTTTCTGTCTCTCTGTCTGGCGAGTGCACATGCCCTATAGTGAAAACCTCTCAAAAAAAAAAAAAAAAAGAAAAAAAATGAAGAAAGAATTATAAAAATAATAATTATTATGGACCTATTGCATGGTTGTTATGAAAAATAATTTTGTTATTTAGATGATGGTGGCAGTAAAAATTTATATATCCTCAGTACCAAATGCACCGTGTGTGCCACTGCTAACATATTTACTAAATCAGATAACCATAAAACTAGAGAATACAATGAGCTAATTTTGAAACATTTCTACTATTGCTGCTTATCTGCATTTCAATGATGACATGAAATTAACATCCAAAATGTACATCTATATTTAATAGAAATACAAATAAGTAGAAACTCTAACCATGCTTAATCATATTTACATAATAAAATTTAATTTTGCCTCTAATACTTGGAAGATTAAACATATTCTTTGGATCAGCAGGTCCAATAGATCTCACCCATTATAAAAATAATATATGTCAAAAAATGCACTTAACTTGGGTCAACCTCATAGTAGAGTGGTTAAGGGCTTTGCAAAGGGAACTGGATCCCACATGGTTGACCACTGTTCAAGTCCCTGCAGCAACATGCTGGATGTGTACACGTGTGGCTATGATCCCTACAGGATGGAGAATTAGAGGGCAAATTAATGCGGCATGACGAGGCCTATTAGTGGGTATTTTCTCCCTCTCTGTCTGGTGTATGCATGCACTCTCTGGCACTAAAAATAATGCCCTTCATATACCTAAGCTACCAAATATCATAGCCTAGCCTAGCCTATTTACATGTGTTCAGAACACTTACATAAACTTACAAATGGGCAAAATCACCTAACACAAGGCCTATTTTATGAAAAAGTGTTGCATACTACTTGTAATTTATTAAATTTTGTACTGAAAGTGAAAAACAGAATAGTTGTATGGGTACTCAAAGTATGGATTCTATTAAATGTGTATTGCTTTCAAACGATCATAAAATCAAAGTTCTAAGTGAAGTCATTTTATGTCAGAACTGTACTGGACTGCTGATAGCTTTAAGCTGCACCTCTCCTTCGCCCATTCTGCTCCACATCAGACAAACTAATAAAAAGAAGCCCAGGTGCTCCCTACCTTGGTATTAGTAAAAAGTTTAAATCATGTAATCCCTATCTTATCCAGAGGAATCTTTACCTAGATGTATCTCTTAAGTGTTATCAACACTATGCTAATCTCCTCTGCCTCTTGAAGCTATTTTTGGACTTGCTTTCCCAGAAAGCCTCAGAATGTGAGTAATAATCCTTTCTCATCCTTTTTTGGCGTGTGTGTGTGTGTGTGTGTGTGTGTGTGTGTGTGTGTCCCGCATCATCAAATTTTCAAGTGAGGCTTAATCCCCTGTGTGGAGAGTAGGTACAATAAGACTGCACTCAATGTAGAACACAGATGGAAGTGTAGCCAATATGGGAAACTATGGTGTCTCAGGTGGTAGGGCATGACTGCATGATACTGAAGTCACACAGGAAGGCTGGGATTGACTCTCAGATCAACCTGAACACACTCACTGTGCTCAAGGATACACTCATGATCCTTGCTGCCTGGAGGGCTGGAAGGATTACACAGTGCAAAATCTGTTGAAGCCACCCATCTCTAAATAAATGAATTGATGAACAAATGGAAAAATAAGAAGAACTGTAGAAATTTGGTAGAATAACCCTCCTACCCCAGCACATTAAAATACTGTATCTATCACTGTATGTATCAATCACATAGCAAACACTTAGTGCCTGGTTGAGCTCAAATTCCCGACATTGAAACCAAAATTGTATAAATTTTAAAAATTAAAAATTAAATAGGATTTGAAGCTGACATGGCTCCTGGGTAAATATACACAAAATGAAGGCATTGATTGCTTGTGCATAAAGTATTTCTGCTTGACAAAGAAGGTAAATCTAATTTAAAATCCTTCATATTCGTTAGGAATAGCAACCAAATACCAGAATAAATTTGGGCATCCTAAACATCCTGCCTCATCTGTGAAACTGAACTAAAAACAAAATGAAACAAAACAAAACTTGTATATCTCTTAGAGCACTGTAAGAAAGCTTACAGTACCATGTGACTGCAGACCTTACATCCTGTCTTACTGTCCACTTGTATGCTGGCTCTTCAATCACCGAGTATTTTGCTGTGGCATTCATTCATTTACTTATTCCCAGAACAAGTATCTATCAAGTGCTGCACTATAACTGGCAGTGTGCTACAACGGCCTAAGTGCCAGAGTTCTAGTCCTAAACAAGATGGGTATCATCTGAGATTTAGGGTACCTTCAGGCTGGTATAAATAAATAGGCAATCAAAATATGGTCTGATTCATATTAAGCTGGGAAAAAGGGAGCATTTCTGAGTACACTCAGCCCAGACTGAGTGTTCTGGAAATGCCAACAGTTAAGTTTATGCTCAGATATAAATGTGGTAAAGAGTAAGGAGGAGTCACAGCAGCCGTGGAGTGGCTCCAAGTAACGATGATATGTATGGGGATCACAATCTTCCATTCCCTAGAAGTTCACACATTTCTAATATCTAGAAATATAATTTATTTATGCACAAGGCTATTTACTGGGGTTTTAGAAGTAAAGATGGATTTTGGGTTTGTAAGAAGCTTATGGTTTAATTTAGTGGGCATGGGAGTAGGTGTATAAATAAAGTGTCATTATTAAGGAGAATATTAAAGACTCATAGATAAAATGTTTTAGGTAGTGTTTGGGAATGGGGGTTATGGGAATGAGGGAGAATTAAGACAGTTGAAGATACTGCATTATAAGGTAGGCATTGCAGAAGTGGGTATTAGAAATGTAGAAAAAAGCAAGATATCTAGGTTCAACACTTTATCCAGAAAATTACTGGGAAAGGCATCATTTAAACCTGCAGATGGAGAAAATCAATTACGAAGTGATAGGTTAAAAAATAATCCTAGTCTCTTGTGATTCAGTGCGTATTTTTTAATGGCATAAATCATAGTACCTAATAGCCTATTTATTTACTTAATAGTCAGTTGATGCTGAATGAAAGGGCACGGTAGCCACCTATTCACCAAACATGTACTGAGTGCCTACATGTGTTAGACAATTCACTGAGATTTAGAACTATAGTCAAAGGAGGAAGTCCATTCTGCAGACTGAGCCCAGTCTGCTTCCAGTCTTGTCTGATAATAGATGCTATCTACAGGCACCATGATTTGTTGCCAGCAGAAGACCATTCTAAAGCCAAGTCATTTCTGTACTTGCTTTAAACGGTTATATTTGCCTGTTCCTAGGACTTCCTTCTTTAGTTTGTCTTTTTTTATTTGGGAACACCCTTCTTAGCTCAGGCCCAGCTTACCACCAAATGAGTCCTGACTACTCTACTTTACTAGGGAAGTAGATAGCCTTCCTCAAATTCTTTCACTGTGGGAGGACAATTTACTTGTGTTTATCAAGTAAAATCATACTTGAAACATCAGTTACAATATTATTAAAAACTTATGATTTATAAACTTGCTTAAGGAAAACATTTTTATCTTGAAGAAAAGTATTGACAATATTATATTTATCAAGCTCATTTAATACCTGTGAATGAAAAATTTCTTTCTATGACATCTCTTCACTTAGAGTAGTTGTGATAATGCTGACTTTAAAATGATGGCCTTATCTGTGTGTGTGTGAGTAAAACAGTTTATAGAAAAGAAAAGGAACAGATGCAAAGTACTACTGTTCTCTTGAACTTTAGAAAAGTCAACATCATGGGGAGGTTGGAAAGGTGATTTTAGTTTTGTTTGTTTGATTACTCATGTTTTTTCCCCTCTGATAGCTTCCTAATAAATCTGACAAAACACCAGAAACAAAGTTGTCCCAGGGGTGCAAACCCAAGAGGAGCCCTGTGGCATTTTTCAAAATAAGTGCGATGTGAATTTAAAAAAATAAAATAGTGTGTGTGTGTTGTGTGTGTGTGTGTGTGTGTATACACACACACAAAAGGCAAAGGCATCCTTCCTGCCTTGGCCCTTTCCCCTGCTTGATTGGTCAGGAATGATGATGTAATTCATCATCTTCACTTCAGCTGTAAGGATTAAACCTTCCAGAAATGCTGATAGGATCAGGAGGACATCTTTTCTTCCTTGCCTCCTCTAAAACTCAGTCATGGTTAATTTACCTGTGGGAAAAGAGTGAACATGAAATTCTAAAGGGACATTATTTCATACAAATTGTACTGTTTGCTCCTTCCAGTTGCCAAAACTGATTAAAGAAAACCATCATCAACCCACAATGATAAAATCATGAAGAGCATTGTACACACAGCCTATGAAATCATACTTCCTGCAGAACAGATTGGGTCCCTTTTGATTAGAACAACTCCCCCCAAAATACACTGGTGACTTCATCACCCTGAAACAATCATAATGTTCTCTCACCTTACTTTCTTTTTCCAAAGGGGAGATGATTATATGTATGCATGCTACTTTGACCTAAAATATTAAATCTCTCATTTTTGTTTTATTTCATTATCTCATGAGCTTCAATTTTTATTTTGATCATTTAAATATTCCTGAGGTCTTCCTGGGCAACATCAATGTTAGTCTGAAAGTTCATGGATTAACTTTCCAGGTACATTTGAATTTCAAGCCATTAACTATCCAAAATGATAGAACAAGGACTAACTCAAAGCAAAAAGGTACATAATATTAGATATATTTTCTGAGAGACTTAAAGAAGAGGTAAATATTCTGAGATAGGAAAAAAGAATATTGTAAAGAAATTTGTTCCTCTAAGATGAATTCACAAAGTGAAATAGTGGAATCAACTTTCTTTTATATTTTGACACATTTGTTCTTAGGTTAAGACTAATTAAAGAAAAAATTAGTGAAAAATTTGAATTAGAATAAAAGCAATCTAGGACAATTTGTATTAGATATTTAATGTACAATAATTAGTTTCTGCATGTCTGAAGATTGTACAGAATAAATAGTATAAAGTGAGAACAAAACCTAAAAAAATTACATAAAATTTTAAACATAACAAAAAGAAGTTCATTATTCTATGGATTTTAATAAAAAATAATTGAAATAAAGTTAACTAATTAAACAAATAAATTCAGATCTCAAATCAAACATACAAAATACTGGACTGAAATGCTTACTGGATAATGTTAACTCTGAAAACTGAAAATATGTATCTATCCATGCTCTTCTGTCACAGGAAGGATTATTCTCATTGTGATATGAGTTATGGAGGTCACAAACAAAACATGGAGAGAATGCATGGTCCCTGTGGGAAACTTACTATGGCAAACCAAAACAACTAAAGCAAATTATAAAGCGGCAAACATTATTAGTAACTTTTAAAAGGAAATATTTATAGATATTTAGTTAGTATTTTTACCAGAAAAAATGATAGTGTACCACTAACTTAAATAAATGAAAAAGGAAATTAAGCAACTTAAAAATAATAAAATACAAAAGGCTAAAAACTGCATTAAATTATGTCTGTACTGGCAAATTCTACATTTGCACTAGAATGAAAAACTTAAACAACTGTAATGTTTTTTTTTAAAATGAAGCCATCATTGAAAAAATATTTTACAAAATATGGACAATGGTATAGTTAAAGAGGCCTTTATTTATATTGATAACAGGATATAAGTTGTGATGAACTTTTGGAAAGAAATTTGTCTGTATTTACCAACAATCATAAAGGTGTTAATGCTTTAGCAGCATCGTCTAGGACTCTTTAAAGAAATAAGCCAGGAGAAATTTTTTATTAAAGTACTTATAGAAAAGTACTTCCAATAGCTACTTTTGAGAATGAGATCAAGAAATGTTTAAGTTATTTATCAAGTAAAACTGGATTTATACAGATTTTAATCATAAATGTCTATATTAAGGGAAAGCATTCAAATATCACACAGAGCATGTCTTTGCTATTTCAAGTATATATATCAAATGCACATAGAAAATAAATAACATATTTAATCATTCATTTTCTTATATCTGATCTTGGACTTTTTCTATTATAAATTTTCAACAATGAGCATATAATCCTTTTACAATCAGAAAATATAAAAACTGAAATGAGTAAGAAGCAGAATCTTAATAACTGATTTAATTAACTGGTCCCCAACTGAAATAAAAATAACTTACAGTTAAGTCACAGTGGTACAGGTGGTGAGCAACTCTCTGTAATGCAGTAGTCATATGGAAGACCATGGTTCTAAATCCAGATCAGCCTGAACAATCCAGGCATTCCCATTCTGGCATTCTGGCTGGCTTTTATAAAGCTATAGGAGGGGTGGGGGTGGGGGTATCATTGTGGTTCAAGACCCTGTAGAGGGTAGCTGCTTCTCTTTCTCTCCAAAGAAATAAAAGTATTTTTCAAAAAAAGTAAGCCTTAAAAATATATATATATATATATATATATATTTTTTTTTTTTTTTTTTTTTTTAGAGGTTTTTTTGCACGCACGCACACGTACCAGGTGTGAGTTTAAGCTACCAGGTCCGGTACTCGAACCGTGGTCGACTACATGGGAATCCAGTGACATAGCCATTACACCAACTGCTGGTCCCAAATAATCTTTTTTATAAGCATGAATATTGAATAACATCAAGTTATTACTTCCTCACTATTCATTTAATATGTTCTACTGATTATAATTAAAAAACAATGATTTTTTTAACTACCTGGCAGTATAATTTTAAATGCCACTTATATGACTAAACAGATAAGGATAAATATTTTAGATGCATGAATGCTAGCTGCTGAATATTCAAAATATAATTATAAAACTGCAACTATTTAAACTTTCTGTACCCACTGAAAGTAAAAGAACAGGGAGGACCAACCAGTGGTGTGGTGGTTAAAGTGGCTAGATTTCACATGATTGTGTGGTTTGAGTCCTAGACCTGACATCTAAACAAAACAAAAACAAAAACAAAACAACACAAAACACTGGGTGCATGTGCACACATGCCCAAAATCCCAAAAGAAGACAGAAATAGAAGAGACTGTAGCATGGCCATGCCATAAGGGGAGTGCTGTCTCACTTTCCCTCTCCCTCTCTGATGGGTACATGTGCCATCTGGTAAACAAATAAACAAAAAACATTAAAATATCATTGATGGAATCTATAAACAGTACATATTTTGAATATTTTTTATAATATGTACAATTGCTTTAATCTGGGTTCCGAAGAAAATATAGCCTGAGGTGAAGAGTGAGATTAATCTTTATTTAAGAGGTACAACAGCAAGATAACAAGAGTAAGAGGAGATGCATTAATGTGTTGGCTCCTGCTTCATTATTACCCCTTAAGACAAAATTGAGCACTTGGCAGCTTCATCTGCTTGGCCTCACCCACTGGGCATCTGTAGAAGTCTGTAACTAGAAATTATACCGTGGTGGTCATCAGAAGAAATGACAGGGCTATGTCTCAGCTGTGCAGTAAGATGCATCTACACACCTTCCAAACACACACACACACATGTACATACTCCCAGGTTACATTACTTGGCCATGGTTGTTTGGGAAGCTAGACCAGTTGCCCTATTTTGCAGTGCTTTATGCAAGTTCAGAAGGAAAGAACCAGAAACTAAGAACAAGCGGCTGGTCAGTGGCATCTCAATTAAACAGCCTGGCATCATGGCCTATGTGGAGTCAGCCAGCTCCAGCAGCATCTCACGAGGGGGAGGAGCCAGTGGTGGTAAGATCTGAAGAGGTGCATGTATCCAACCAGTAGCTGCTCCTCAGTGCTTAAATGTACAATCATTTCTTCCTTTAAGAAGCAAAAAAAAACAAAACACAGACAACAAAAATTTAATGATTCTTCATTCTTCCTACCTGTCATTCCTTTTCTCTTTTAGAGTCAATATTTTCAAAAGAATGATCTAAAATTATGTGACACCTCCAAAGATTTCTATTTCCTCCCTGTTATTATTCAGGACTCTTGTTATATCAATTTTTTACCATCTCTTTGAGAACTCTCATCAGTTGATTTGATCACTTTTTTCACTTTTGACCCTTTTCACTATTTTTCCTTTGGTTGGTTCTGGCTTCCCTCTTTTTCAGCTTGTTCTTCATTCAAAAAACAACCGTTTCTTCTCTTTCCTTATATCACAAGACTCTGGCACAGCTAAGCACTGTTTTTTCTTCAGCATCTCTTTTCCGTGACTTTATTGATTATTTCCCCTGGTTTTTCTCCAGCCTCGCTGGCCGTTTTATCTCTGTCTGATTTTTGGGTTCCTCTCTTTGGCTCCGTTTCTAAACACTGACATGCTGCAGGGCTTTGTTTGACGCACATAGTAGAAAGTGAATACTATTTCTCCACGTGAACCAACGGTGTCTCCTGCCTGTCCCCACTTTCCTTGTAGCCATGTTTCTTCACCCTGGCCACATACTGTTATTTTGATTTCTCAGAAATGACAACATCTAATCTTTCTCAGGGCTTTTGCACTAGCTGTTTCCTCTGCATGGAAATCTTTTATTCCCAGATCTTCAAATGACTTTTTCTTTCTCGACTTTGGATCTAAAGTTAAAACAGCATCAGGGAGGCTTTTTTCAACCTCTTTTCTACACAATTCCTCAATTTCCTCTGCATTTTTCTGTTTATTTTTTTTTTCAGCATTGAAAACATCTTACTCTCTTATTTGTGTTTTCACTAGAGTGAAATCTCTCTCTCCCCAATATTAGCAGAAGACCACCTGTTTGAGAACAGAACCTGTTTTGTGCACTTGTGTGTATGGAGCCATGTTAATATCTAACTCACAATGAGTATCTTTTTTAATGACTAGCACTAAAGCAGCATTGGAAGCCATTTTTACCTACAATCTGAAAAGAAAATACCAAAATTGTTATGAGTGTATGAGTATTGTGGGTAAGCTACTCTTGTACTTGAGTTGGGCTGATTTATTTTAAAAAGCATTTTGGCAAAAGACAGCACTTAAAAATGTGTATGCTCCTTAGTTAATAATAAACAATGATGATTAATTAACTGTTTTGACTTTCAGATTATAGCAGCTTATACTTGTAACAGTATAGGGTCATCAGGAAAATCATGACACATTTTCAGATAGAAAAATCTGGAAAAATACATCATAACTTTTCCAATGACCCAATATTTTGCCTATGGGCAAAAATTATAGATGTGCATTGTACAATAAGATTTAGCTTGCTCTGAAAAGTCTCCATTTGGAATTAATTGATGCTAAGCTATTTTAATAAATAATTATATTGATGCTCAACAATTGAAATAGCAAAAATTTAAACATATGAACAAATTTCAGCTGAAAAATATTTCTTGTCGTATTTCACATAATCATAGTAAACCTTTTACAAACACATGCAAGAGAAAAAATACAAAACATTTTTTATGACATTGGAGTAGAAATGGAAGCTGACTCCAGTCAAAGTATATACACCAATATACCAAGCCTCTTAGCTTAACATATAAGCTTGAAACACATAAATGCAATATAGCTTTGAAAAGCAGTATGTATCGCTATGTAAACAGTATGTTGCAAATTCAATGAACTGTCTAGCTAAGCACACTATGTAAACTCTCTCTCCATAGAGAGATATAGATAAACATTGTTAAAGGGCACATGTGATCACAGAGCATAGAAATCTCCCCTATGGGGAATGGTCACAATGCAATACATTCTCCTCTATCACACATCATTTGAGGATTCTCAAGCACTCCGTGTGTTTCTCAAGCCACTGGGTCTGGGACTCAAACTGTGCAGCAGCTATGTGGGATCCAGTTTCCTTAACTACCAGGCCATAAATCAGGCCTATAAACTCTATTTTTTTCTTTTCTTTCTTATTTTTTTTAAATGTTTTTGCCATAGGCCACATGCTCACCAGAGAGAGACAGTGAGAGGGAAAGTAAAAATATCACCCCCCAGGGAGAATGACCATGCCACAATTGATTCTCTCCTCAGAATTTTGAGCAAGCAAGCACATGCACCTGGCATGAGTTTCAAGCCACTGGGTCTGGGATGCTTTCTGCCAGGTGGAAGACCAGCACTTTAACCACCATGCCACTTGCACATAAACTCTATTTTTTAATTTAATTTTTTCTTCTTTATCTCTTAATAGGATACGATAAATGTATATATGTATATATATATACACACACACACATATACACACACACACACACACACACACTATATAAAATGGGAAAGAGAATTCTGCTTTCTATCCAATACATTTCCATGGTAAACTGGCATGTGTAGGAATGAGAATGGGTACTCATACTCTCTTGTCGGGGTAGAATCTGGAATGAAACATCTCTCAGGTCTGGGGACTTAATGGATAATCAAGTGTGAAACTCAGAATGGGAAAACAAAACAAAACAAAAACTCAAAACAGGTATCTTCTGGGCCCATGATCAGTACCTCCCACTCAAAAATATTCTCTTCATTCGTGGGACTTGTCACAACTCCTTCTGGAGGATTCAGCGTTAATTCTTTCACCTCAAGCTGGTCACATAGAGTGTTTGCTTTCTGAATATGTTTTTCTCTTATCTCTTCTATGGGCAATTTGGACTTGCTGCCCATCCCTTGGTGCAGGCTTGTAAGGCTGAATTCCTGACTTACTTAAGAATCATTATTTGGTTGATTTTTTTCCACCCAAACTACTTTTCCCTCCATATTGATTTTTTGTTTGTTTTCTTTTGGAACTCATGCATGTTTCATTTTTTTTAGTGATTATCAAAAACATTTTATAAACATCTATTATAACAAAACCCAAAGTTGAAGAGTACATTATGTCCTTCTTAACTTAGGTAAAACATACAGTGTTTAAATTCTAATTAGCAGACCAGCCAGGTGGCTGGATTCCACAGGGCTGAGTGCATGGTTTGAGTCCTTGATGTGGTGGCCTGGAAAATATGTCAGGTGCATGTGCCTGCCTGTCCAAAAATCCTCAGAGGAGAATGGAAGAGAAGGGAGTGCAGGGTGGCCATCTCCCCCTGGGGGGTGATTTCTTATTTTCCCTCTTTCTCTTTGATCTCTTTACTGAGTGTACACACTGTATAGCAAAAATAAAAACAAAAACAATTCTGATTATCACTTCACGTTCAATCTTTTTTTTTTTTTTTGCTGGTAAATTATGTGATTTTGATTATATGTTCTTTTTAAACTTCATTAATTATATGGTAGTAGTAGTATCATTTTCAGTTAATATTTATACTGATGTCTTCCCATTTCTTCTTTCTTTCATTCTTTTTTTTTTTTTTTTGAGAGATTTTTTAGGGTGCATGTACTTGCCAGAAAGACAAGAGAGAGAGACAGAGAAACAGAAAGTGAGAAATCACCCCCTAGGTGAAATGGCCACTCTGCAATCCCTTCTCCTCCATTCTCCTCTCAGGATCTTGGGCACACACACACACGCACCTGGCCTAAGTTTAAGCCACAGAGTCTGGGACTCAAATCGCAGTTGACTACATGGGGGTCCAGCAACATAGCCATTATGCCATCTGCTGGTCCTCCCATTTCTTCTTTCATTGCACATTCCTCTTCAGTTTTCATTTTCCTAACTATATATCTTGCAGGATTTCCTATGGTGAAAGTCTATTTATGGTTAACTTTGTGTTTGTTTTTCTTAAACCACCTTTACTCCACTTTGATCTTTCAAAGTTAATTTCACTGGGCAAAAATTTTAAGGACTTTCTCTAGAAATTAAAATAAATATATATTCCACTGTATCCTGACTTCCAATTTTGCTGGTGAGAAATCTAACAACAGTATAATTACTGTGATTTATGAGTGATTTGTGTTTTCTCACCACTATTTTAAATATATTGTTTTTGGCTTCCTATATAAAAATTAATTAGTACTATATGAACTTAGCACAGAAATTCCAAGCCTTTGAGTGGTGTTTTACATCTTTAAAGCTTAGTTATTTTGGTGCTAAAAAACAAAGTCATGATAATTTTTTCTTCTCAGTAATGCATGGCTATGAATTAGACATAAGAATCATACCCCTTAGAGACCACTTGGTTCCCCCTAACTAAAGAGTAAAGATCTGATGGTCTTCATAGCTTGGTATTCATGAATAACACTAGTGCTTGACTCACCTAGAGGGTAGCCCTTGATCTTGGCCAAAGTCACTTCCCAGACCTTTGTCGGGTGTGTTCTAACCACAATTCAATGTCCCTTTCTCTGCTTCTTGTCACAGTAGCCTTCTGGAATTACTCAACCTCTTCTCAGAGTCACTTGTACTGTAATAGCTATGAACCTTGCTTGTCTGTATGTTCCACAGCACTGGCAAAACCCTGAAGTTTTCTGGGAAGAGCTGTCTGATCTAGGTGGAAGCTGTGAACAAATATGAGAAGATCTAAGATTTATCTCTTTTCTCTATCCAAAAAGACTATAGGTAATAACTTGGATAAAAATAACTTTTCCAACTAAGCTAATTTACATTGAATATTTAACACTGTATAAATCTGTTTTTTTTTTTTTTTTTTTCAGTCTCGGAGTGCACATTCTCCCCAAAAGCTGTAGTTTTTACTTTAGCATTGATACCAGGATACTTCTTGAATCTTTATTTAAATACTAAGAGCCACAATAATTCATGTCTTAGGAATGTACATGCTTTAATACCTGGAGTCTAACAGTTAAGAAGTCATGATGACTAAATATCCCAATTCAGTCCTAAACAGAAGAATATAATCTGAGGTGCAGGACTGATTTGAATTTATGGTGCAACTCTAATCTGGAAGTCTGTCAAATGTGATTCTACAAAATCATGCGTTCCATTATGGTTCAATATACCTTCAATTTCACCTTTACAGAAACAACTATTCAACTCCAGAAACCTTTTTTTTTTAATTTAAAATATGCTTTTTTAAAATTTAAAGATATGCTTCACATAATAACCTCCTTGAGGGTCCAACAGATGGCATAGTAGTTATGCCACTGGACTCCCACATGGCCAATTACAGTTTGGGTCTTGAACCCAGGGTCTTGAAACTCACGCTAGGCACATGTGCATGGGTGTCCAAGATCTTGAGGAGAATGGAGGAGAAGGGATTGCTGTGTGGCCATTCCCCCTGGGGGGTGATTTCTCACTTTCCCTCTCACTGTCTCTGTCTCTCTCTGGCTAGCACATACACCCTAAGGTTAAAACCTCTACAAACAAAACAAAACAAAAAATTTCCTTTAAGTCTTTAATTTTTCTGGGAAGTTATCTTTGGTAAAGAACATGTTTGAAATATATAAAATTGAGTCTATGGGGAATAGTTTTGAGTCTCAAACAATAATTGATGAATACATTTTTGGATAAGAGATTATTCCTTTTTTGAGAACTATGTGTATGTTCATTTTAACTAAATAATATACAGTGTCTTTCCAAGGAGATTAAAGCCTAGTGGAATAGAAAAAAACACAAATCAACAATAATATTGATTATTAGTGATATGATATTTATTTTGCACAGTGGCTTATAGAAATGCAAAAATGAACTTTTAAATGGGTTTGGAATCATGGACTGTTTCTTGTGGGGGGGAGTGTTTAAGGGCCCACCTCAAAGCACCATGGTTCAATTTTGTGCAGAGTGAGCCAGATCCCACATGACTAATTGGGGTTTGAACTGACCAGATTTCAATCTTAGTGGCTTGAAAAACACATGGGACACATGCTCAGATTCCTGCAGGAGATGAGAAAAAGAGGAGAAAGAGTTGTATGGTGACTATGCCCAACTTGGGTTGGGGGGGTATTTTCTCTCTCTCTCTTTCTCTCTTTCTGGCATGTACACATGCCTCTGGCAAAAAAAATAAAAAAATAAAAAAATTTAAAAAAAGAATGTTTAAGCTAAGATCTAAAAGATGGTGGAGAAAGATTAAATGGAAGGAATGGCCTTCTGGGAAAATATGGCAGGCCTAGGATATCACAGCAGTTTGAACTGGTATGTTTTTCTAGCTGAAAGTTGTATAACATGGTTGGAGCAGAGAGTGCTTGCAAGATGAGGTAGAACAGTAAGCAGAAGTCATATTCAAAAGGGCTTCTTCTATTTAGCTAAGAAATTGAAACTTTACTCGACTTCATTAATCATGTCAAATTAAGAGAATAACATATTTGCGTTTTAGAGCAAAATCATTCTGTTAGCATTCTAGGGCATGAAGGCTGGGTGGAAAGAGAACTATTGAGGCCAGCAGAAAAAAGACAGAAGGACTTGAGATGATTCTAACGTGTCTTTGCAAATATAAATAGGATCTACCACTAACAACTGGGCAAATATGCTTTCAGATATTAGGAATAGCTAGGATCATACCCAAAAATCTTTTTTTTTTAAATCTCAATTATTGATATACTTCACAAAAAGATGCATTGCCCCAAATGCAGAGTTACCTTTGTTGCATTATGAGACAACGGTCTCCTCCCACAGGATCCCATCGTTCACTGCATTATGATCTCCATACAACCAAGGCAAACAGAGACCCTGCTTAAGCCCTGGAGAAGCTGGTGCTCTCTGGACCTGAATGTATAGTGTCCTCCACCGAGGCAGCTCTTGTGAGGTTGATTCTCTAGCCACTGTGGGTGGGGGTGGTGAGACAGGGCTGTGACTTACATGCTGTAGATTTTCTGGGTTTGATGCAAATAAATTTATTTTATTTTCCACTCATGTTAAGAAAAACTTGAAAGATGTTTGAAAATATTGGTTTAAGGGAAAATATATCTCTGCTCTGTTAATATAAGAGTATTATTGTGATATAGTCAAAGTCCTAATAGCGATCATTTCTACAGATGGAGACAGGAAGTTTGAGTAGTTTGGATAATGAATAATAAATTAGAGAACTATTATATGTTAACTGATCTGAACTTCAAAAATTAAAGGGTTGGTTTTGCTTAACTTGGCAGAGATTGATTTGCTAGTTACCAGGACTATTTTTGTTTCTCCCTGAGATAGTCAGATCACATTTCCTAGGCTTCTTTACAGTCAAGTATGGTCATAGGACTGAGAACTGACCAACAAAAGATAAGAGAAAGTGGTATGCAACCCTTCTCTGCTTGGCCCATAGCAAGCTCCCACTGACATTTTTATTATCCGCACAATGCAGAGGACCACGATGTCCTAGTATGTAGGTAGACGCCCACTGAGAGCAGCCTGGATCCTAGAGTTATGAGAGTCTCTCACAGCTCAGGCACATTCACTTTGAAACAGAATTATTTAAGAAAAAAACATGTCTACTGGGTAAACCATTGAGGTTTCAGAGCTTATGTGTTTTGGCAACCAATATAAACAGAATTATTACTGGAGCCCAGATCATATGCTGGGCTCCAGCATATGATGGCCCTACATAAAGGCTGTCGCTCTGCTCTGCAGGTTACTGTGACATGCATTAGATTTTCAAGATTGCAAAGGGTCTAAGATCTTTGCCTTACTTGTAAAGTAATAAGTTAGTCTGCCATAACTTCAGGTGCTGATAGAAGTCACAAGACTCCTGGGTCAAAAGAAAGGACTTTTTTTTTCATGGCAAAGCAGGTAGCATTTTATTGGAGTTCCTTGTCCTTAAGTCCCATGGGCGTGATACAGGTGCATGTCCATATGAATCCTGCCCTTTTAGAGAGCTTGTGTCAAGTTGAGGAACCCTGAGCCAAGGACGATGCAATCTTCTAAAGGGACTTCCAAGAAACTGCCCAACTTTGCCCCCAAGGGAGATCCTGTAAACTTGTATTCCAGAAATAATCTTCCCTCTGTCCCTAGGGGGTTACATTAGTTCTATCTTCCAGGGCTGTTTGCTTAAAAAATATCCAGAACAAAATCTGATGCAAGATATGCAAAAACACCATGGAGAATTATCTCTCAATAGGTGTTAGATTCCACATTGAATACTAAAGAAGAAATCACAAAAATATGCAGTGAAAGAGAAATTAAGGGATTGCAGAAGCCACTGATTGTTTCCTTCATTTTAAGTATAAATGAAGACATGAGGAAAAGACTCCTGGCTTGCCCATGGCCACAGAGAGAATCAGTGGGAACCTTTGGTCTATGTTTTATATTTTATTCTCTGAGGAAGCATACTTAACTCACACAGCAACAAGAGAAAACAATCTTCATATGATCTTCAAATCAAGATTGTACTTCTATGAAGTATGATTTGAAGATCACAGAAATCAGAGGCCAGCTCAGGACTGCTTGAAGATCTCTATAGAACTGAAGCGATAGAACAAGTGGATTTATGTTAGCTCCTAGAAGGATTGCATTAAGTAGTCCTTTTTATTTATTTATTTTTTAATTTTTTTTTTTAATTTGCCAGAGGGCACATTCACTTGCAGAGAGAAAGAGAGTGAGAACGCATCTTCCTTTGGGATCCAGTCATGCCATAATCCCTTCTCCTCCATCTCTCTCTCTCCTTTTGAGATTTTGCACATGCATATGCATCTGACATGTTTCTCGAGCCCTGGGTCCAGGACCCCAACTACGTGGTTGGTGTGTGGGATCCAGCTGCCTTAACCACCAGGCTACAAGCTGGCCCTAATTAGTACTTTTCACGCCTCCCTCTATTTAGTGCGGTTACCTCACCCAAAGCAGCAAAATATACTGTACTATCCTTTAAATTTGGATCTGCCTCTGTGACTTACTATATTTAATACAAGGAAGCAGAAGTGAGAGGATGCTGGTTTAGACCATGCCTTAAGAGACCTTGGTGGTTTCCCTTTGTACTCCTGCACTTTGATGTCACCATGAGATACTCAAGTCCCAGCTAGTCTGCTGGCCTCCCAGAGAGGACAAATGTCACATGGATAAGAGGCAGACAACCTGAGCCAAGCTCAGCCAGATCAGCCAACTCCAGCTGACCTGCACATGAGAAAGAACAAATGATGGTTGTTTTAAGTCACCGAGTCTTGGAGTACTTTGTTACGCTGCAAGAGCATGCTCAGCCCACTCCTAAGACTTTTTCTTCTTTTTTTCCACTGTAGCTGAGTGATAAAACAAAGCATCATAGCAGCTTTCGTGCTGTCATGACCGACTTCGTACTTAGAAGTCTAAATCTGGAAGCTGCTGAAGCTAATTCTTCCCTCCAAGAATCTTCCCTCTGGACTGATGGTCTACAGAGTGTTCTTGTTTTCCTACTTTAGAAAGGTCAAGCTTTTATTAAACATAACTGCCCTCCGCCATACCCCAAGGACTTAGATCTATATTCTCTGGGTTTTGGCAGAAAGTATGCTATTTTAGTCATTATTTAAATGTCATATTGTACCATAATCCTCTCTGCTGATATCCTGGATGTCTGCCTATGTTATATATATTCTTCCCTATAAAGTTCCTGAAATGAAATGGTGCCAGCTGAGAGAAAATTCCTTGGCTATCACTGAGGTAAGCAGTCAGAAATCAGGAACATTTGAAATGATTGCCAAGTTTCTCATTAGCAGTGGAGGAAGGAAACACCTCTTATGGTCAAATTCTGTTCCTTCCTCTGTTTACTTCAGTGCCCAATCCATTACAAGATATTTTTCATAAAGATTGCAAGGATGCACTTTTGCCATCCATACTGCAGGGTATCTATAATGCCCACGTTCCACTCTTGCACTTTAGGGCGACGAAGAAAGTGAAAAAGGAACAAGTACATTGGGAAAACATAAGTCATTCATTTTTAAAAAAAATTTAACATGCTCTAATGTGAGGCTTTTTAAATTACTAAGCACTTGCCAAATTACACAGAGAAATAAGAGAAAAATTGGATGCTCAAATTAACTATGAGGCTTTGAACTTCTAGGAGTCTCTTCTGTTACACTTTTAACCTTATGAAGACAGAATCAGCCCTATATTGATTGCTATTTTAACCACAGTCACCAAAACAAGTCTTGAAGCAGCTGTCAACAACAAGTATTTAATAAATTAGAATCAAATTGATGAATGCCTGAGTTGTCTTTTAGGTACCATGTCTTTTAGGTACCAAAATGAAGGTCCCACTAGTTGTATTTTTGTCAGGTTTCCCTCTTTTTAATCACAAAGAAAAATAGGGCAAATGAACAAATGAGTAAACAAAAGTCTATCTGAGGAAAAGATTTGTAATCAGTTATACACCCTGGAAAATACATATGCTATTTTTATTCTCTGTCGAAATTGTCATCATGAGAAGCCATTTCAAACTGAATGTCAAAGTTGCCAAGAGAGTTAGAGCTGTAAGTGCGAATGGGCAAGATTTCCTAATAAGTGATGAGTAGGGTTTGCTATGCATAAATTCAATGACAACAATTTTATTTTATAGGCTGCTTGCAAGAAGCCTGATTTTTTTTTTTTAATTATCTGAGGGCATGCATACTCATCAGAGAGAGACAGAAAGACATAAAGTGAGAAAGAGAGAAAGAACCCTCCCCCAACAGTGTCTGGCATGCTACAATCCCTTCTCTTCCATTATTCCATGAGATTTGGGGGACACACACACACACACACACACATCTTTCCAGTTTCTGGGCTGGGAGTCACACTGTGGTCAACCATGTGGGATTCAGCTCCCTTAACCACTAGCATAAGGGGCGAGCCTGAAGCCAGATTCTTTATGAATGTAAACTATGTGGAAGATATGCTGAACCATTTAAACTCCAAGCTTTTAGATAGCAGAAAAACAAGAACAAAGGATTTGTGTTTTTCTTTAACATTTTATCTTCTGGGACTTAATGTGTGTGTAGGGTCCAAGGATAAGGTGAAGGCTTTTCTCAACATCTAATAGGGAAGATAACATATTTTAAAAGACAGTATGTTGCTGGCATTGTACTGACCGACTATGCATTAGATCAGACACCAAATTAGATATTGATAGAACTATTCTGAAGACTCAATAAGCTTTTCAATGATTGATATCTTTATGCTGCCTGGTAATATCAATGCTGGCATTTAGAAACTAACGAAAGAAGCTGTAATATAATATTCTCTTTGTGGAATGTTTAAGAGTAATCTAAGCTCAGAAGTCTCATTACTTAGATAGCAAGATTTACAGAATTGACTTTCATAGGAACAAGGGAAAGAAAATTAAAGCATCACCCTTTCCTCTGTGTACAAATCTGTCTTTCCAATCACCCTTCATTCTAAATCCGAGGTGAAGGAGGTCAAGTGCTTTAAAATTCTTGTCATGTGAGGGGGGGAAATAGTATTTCTCAGAAGCAGTCAGCAAAAGTGTACTCTAAAGAACAAAAATAAACAAAATATGGACCGAATGGTTCATTTCATTAGGTGATTGTTTCTGGTAGGACAATCAGCTTAAAAGGAAGTGCTCAAAAACCCACAAAATATATCACTGCCCACTTCTAAATAATATTTTCAGAAATGTAATCAGGAAAGTGGAAGATGATGAAAAGAAAGGACTGTGACTTTAATAACCTTCATTTTTCTTTCTCTGATATCCTCTCATCCTCCGTGTTCTCATTCATGAATAATTTTTCTCCAAGTTTAATTAACTAAGTTAGTTAATTATTTGTATATTCATTCATGTTTTATTCAGTCAGAAAATATGTTATAGGCATTGCAATACAGCAGTGGATACAATCCTTACCCTCACGGAGCTTACCTTCTAGTAGGAAAATCAGATGATTAGCAAATAAATAAATAAAGTATATGAGAGACTTACTGATAATCAGTGCTAGGTAGATAAATAAAATCAGTAAAGTAGTTAAATACCATGGGGTGAGGTTTGCTGTAAGAAATGCCAGATGTAGGAAGATTCTCAGATAACTTAAATATTGTAACGAGTTGGCAATTCACTTTACCTTTTGATTTAACTTTCACTTAAAGAGCACCTAAGAGTCACTTATGGCAGGATCTGAAAAAGCCCAGGTAAGATCCTCTCCTTGGAAGTGACTAGATGTTTCTAATGTGGGCATCCTGAGCATTGGCCAATGCCCATGACTGACATCTTCATGTTCCCTCACTCCACATTTGGGCCTTGTCCCCAAATGTGGAGTTGATCTTTAGAAATGAGAATGCCCTCAGTTCTGAAGGGAGCTCGGGACATCTGAATCCAGGCTGGCCACTGAAATTGAGGACTGATGAGGCCCAAGACCTCAAGAGCTCCCCTTAGACATTTGGCATTTTCACTAGACAAGGCTCAGGTAACTCTTAAATAAAGTTAAGGCTTTTCCTTTTTTAGATAATTTCTGTCTAAATCAGAGGTTAGAGTTGTTTCTAAAAGTACACTCATAAGAAGAAAAAACAAGTGAAATGATAGTAAATAGGAAAAGGTGACATAAAAAGGTTATAGCTGTGAAGTGTGTTTTTGGTGAAAAAGGATAAAAGGAAAAGCGTTAATATAGAAGGAATTTTCTATGGTAGTTTTTTTGTCTTCAGGAAAAATGGCTAAGGAAAAAAAAAGAAGTGACAAAACCTATAAGTCTGAAGCATGTTATGGAAGGTTTGAGTTAAACTGGAAGAGTCTAAAAGTTACAAAAATTGATAAAATTAAATTTTATTAATAAATATTCCTATAGGGCTTGTGCACTTGTTGGATAGATAGAGACTGAGAGACAGAAAATGAGAAATCACTCCCGCACCAAGGGGATGGCCATGCCGCAACTCCTTCCTCCCCATTTTCCTCTTGGGAATTTCAGCATTTGCACACATGCACCCTGTGTGTCTCAAGCCTCTGGGTCTGGACTCAGACTGCATTGGGCCATGTGGGAGTCCAGCAATACAACCATTATGCCATCTACTGGTCCAAAAATATGTCCTAAAACTAATAGCACTGATGTGATGCAGTCAGCCATAATTTTGGTTGTTATCTTTAAGTGTTGTATGTAATAGAAATAGCTAAATTTCGTGGTCTATTTCATCATTATTGTAATGAACTGCTCTTGTTGTTTAGAATCCATCAAGCTACAAATATTGGTCAGGACGAAGTCTCTAGTGAACATCCATCACAGCTTCTAGCCTAGGCCTCTAGATAAACCTCTGGTAGAGGATACTTAATTGCTGCCAATCCACGCTCCTCCCACCCCACTCCGCCCCCATCATGACCAATTTTAGTGGGAAGAAAGTCAAAACAGTCTTCGACACTTGTGCTCCCTAACAACAGTTAGGAATTCCTCTGCAGAGTGGGGAATGAGGTAGGAAACAGAAACCCTAAAAATATAGGCCCAAAATGGAATCACAAAATGACTAAGTTTTAAGATGGAGGCGAAGCAGCTCTGCTGCCTGCTCACAAGAGACTTCTTACAGTGGTGGCTCAGTCATTGATCTAAGCAGCATGACCTTAGACCTAAAGTGAAGGCTTTTACCAGGCCCCACCACATTCCAGGAAGATATGACCCAAAGTTTCTAGACAAACAATATTCTGACCTTCTACCTACTCTAAAACTAGGAAGATAACTGGACCCATCTAGCATGTGCCCCTCCCCACCATTTGGGATGGATCCCAGAAGAGTAGAGGCCAAGTAGGAGCACTTAATCATCAAAGGAAAGGTGGGCACATCAACCATAAAGGGTAACAGGGACGTGGCAGGGATGCATGCACAAGGGGAATACACGCACAAGGGGAATGCATGCACAAGGGGAATGCATGCACAAGCCCCGACTAGAACAAGTGTGGACAAGGCCCTTCCTGACCAAAATAAAAACCTCTCCCCTCATTTCTTCCTTGGCAACCAATTTTCCAGAACTCCTTCCTTCTGAGGAGCCCTGTTTCTCCTTCCCTCTCCTTCAATGAAGTCTCCGCTTTGCTACACAAATAAAAAAATAAAAATAAAAATAAAAATGAAAGCTAGATAAAATACAAAATATTCATTTAAATTTGGATGATAATTTTAAAAAGAAATAATTATTTCAGCATAAGAATATCCCACGTATTCCTAGGGGAACAAAAGCGAGAGTGACCGAAGATAATGGCATGATAAATTTGGTGAACAAATGATGTTATAGACTTATATAGGCCTTAAAGAAATAGAGGGAATGATGAACATTTTAATTCAGACAAAAGAGGATATAGAAAGGGCAAATTAAAATTTTAGATGTGAACATTAAAATGTCTGAGATGAAAAATACATTAGGTGGGATTAATGGCAGTTAAGACATTCCTGAAAAAAAGATTAGTAACTTAAAGATACAATGATAAAAAATATCACAAAGAAAGTATGGAGAGAAAAAAATCTGTAGCACGTCAGTGAATTGTGTGAAAAATTAAAGTGACCTATTATGTAATTGAAGTCCTCATACAGAGAGCAAAAAAGAAGAAATAATGGATGAACACTTCCCAAATTTCATTAAAAAAACTATGAATCCATAGACAAGAATAACAACAAACACCAAGCATAAGAATTTGCCAAGGGACATTATAATTAAAGTGCCTTAAAATAAATGATAAAGAGAATATCCTAAAAGCATCTGGAACAAAACAATATATTACATGCTTAAGAACAAAGATAAGAATTAGGGTAGATTTCTAATCAGTAGTACAAGCCAAAAGGCATACAACATTTAAAATGCTAAGAGAAATAAAAATAAAATGAAGCAAAATAGAAAGATCTGACAATGTATAAATATATAACTAGTGAAAATATTTTTCAACATACAAAGAAGAAATAAAGATATTTTTAGACATACCAAAGCTTAAAGAATTAATCAACGGCCAACTAGCACTATTACAGATAATGAAAAAATTCCTTCTAAGAGAAGGAAAATAATAATGGAAATGCAGCTCTTTATAAGAAATGATTGGACATGATAACTATATGCAAAATATAAATAAACTTTAAAAAAATCTTTTGAAAGAATAATTTATTGTTTAAAGTAAAAATATAAACACCATACCATAGACAATAATCTTCTTTATAACGTATGTAGAAATAAATTGTATGGCAGGAACAGCATATGGTGTAATGATTATGTTGCTGGACTCTCACATAGTCAACTGTGGTTTGAGTCCCAGACTTGGTGGTTTAAAACTTATGCCAGGCACTTGTGTGTATGTGCGTACCCAAAATCCCAAGAAGAGAATGGAGGAGAAGAAGGAATTAAAATCACCCTTGGGGGCTGATTTCTCGCTTTCTGACTCTCTGTCTCTCTGGCAAGTGCACATGACCTATAGCAAAAATCTCTCTCAAAAAATAAAAATAAAGTGTATAGCAAAAAATAGCACAAAGGCTACTATAGGAGAAATGAAAATATATTGTTGTGAGATTCAACACTATACTGGAATTGATATAATATTACTTAAGTTGTAACTGTGATAACCAGTCAGCCAGCTTCCATGACAGTCCTAAAAGAATTTCTAACTTCTATTAGACACAGGAATAAATTTGCTAAAAATCAGACAGAACTTTTAATCATACAAGCTACTGTATTACAACAATAGTTGAATTCATTCTCTCTCCTAGTCTCACATGAGAGTCAAGTCATTAATCAGGAAATAATTAAATAGTAAAACTACAAATGAGGATATCTTATTGGACCTAGGTAAAACTGATGATCTTTAATCTCCTTGTCATTCTTAGACTCCCTTCAAAGTACAGGAAGCCAGCTCATTAAGGGAGAGGAACCAGCCTTCCTCAGGGTAAAAACTCTTATAACCAAAATACTCATTTTCCTCAAGACCCACTGGAACCACTCTGTTGCCAATAAACCTATAATTATGGTCAAATCTCAGCATTCTCCAGGAGAGCAGGGACTAGTATTCTCTATACTCCAGGAGGAGCTGGAAATGGCTTATACATCGAAAAGCTGAAAGACATGCTGAGATGTATCTGCAGAAATCTGGTGAGGATATGGGAATGTTTAAGGGTGCTAAACTGAAAAGAGCAAAATATAAGCCAGATTGGGTTGAATTCACTGACATGGCTACACTCACAGAGAGTCCAGATTTAATGAATTAGCTCGTGCAGTTGAATGTGGCTCTAAACGCATTTGAGTGGATATGGATTCATAAGAGCATCCGCTTAATGAGACTGAGATGCCAGATTCTCTGATCTGATTTGAGAAGAGAATCCAAAGGTTTGGGGAGATAGAAATGTTGGACTGGATGTATCATGTGTGACCTGCACACCTGTCCTGCGACTACATTCATGAGAAGGTCTAGAGAATACTCTTTTCACTAAGGAATGAATGAATACATTAGTGACAGGAGTATCTCTAAAAGGCTCTGACTGGCTCCATTGTGTGACTATAGGGAAAGCCACCACTGAGATGGGCTCCTTGATTACACAAAAAAAAGGAAGGATGAGAAGGAGCCCAGAATAGCAGAGGCCAAATAGCAGCATTTAATCATCAAAGGCAAGGTGGGCACATCAACCATAAAGGGTAACAGGGACGTGCCAGTAATTAGAATTCATTGACCTGCAGAGATCTTTAGCAGTGGCTAATTGATCACAGTGTTCCTAGGAACAAAATAGATGGATAGTTTACTGGCATTTTACTTGATTTACATAATGGAAAAAACTGTCTGGTAACAAGAAACCTGACTTGGGTTGCCAAAGTGGAGAATGATAGCCTCTCACCCGTCTCCAAACCTAAGCCTATTCACAGACCAAAAGACCCTGACTGCTGCAGAGTCCTAGTCTGCTTGAGGAAGGCCACTGTATTTTCACTGCAAATACATACTGTATCATTCTCTGCTTGCAACTACTTACCATAATGAGTGTGCATTAGGGAAAAGTAATATCCAGACCTTTTACTGATTACCAGACATTGGCTCTACAGGCTTTTAGGTGCCACTGTGGCCCACTAGTCACGATAGTGGCCTACAGTAGTCAAGCAGAGTCTTAAGTCTGAATCACAGTCATCTCCATAGATGCATAAACAAATCCTGGTTATTTCCCCAGCTCCTGAATATATAATTGAAATAGACAAACTTGGCAATTAGCAGAATACCCACATTGCCTATTTGACTCACAAAGTGATGGGCACTATGGGGAAAAGGACTAAATGGAAGCCCTTTGAACATCTTCTCGCTGACAAAGTAGGGAGAAGCAATACTAAATCCCTGGGGAACTGCAGAGATTAAGGTCACCATGCAGATATGCGAGATGCAGGTGTGATAATACCTATCACACCCTCGTTTAATTCACCATTTTGACCTATAATAATAAGATGGAGAATAACTAGACTATCATAAGGTCATTTGGGTGGTGACTTCAGCTGCTATAGCAGATGTAGTATCTCTACTAGAGAAAACCAAGGTATTGGATTGCTGAAAAAGTCATGACACATTTTTGCATAGAAAAAATATGTCACTGGGACCAGCAGATGATATTAATGGTTATGTTGCAGGACTCCCCCCATGTAGTTAATCACGGATCCAGTCCTGGACCCGGCAGCTTAAAAATTCATGCTGGGCACATGTGCATGCATGCCCAAAATCCCAAGAGGAGAATGTAGGAGAAGGGACTGTGACTTGGCGATCTCTCCTGGGGGTTGATTTCTCACTGTCTCTCTCTCTCTGTCTTTCCAGTGAGCACACACACCCTATAGCAAAAAATTTCTCTTAAAAAAAAAAAAAGTCATGACTTTTATGACAACTGAGTAGCTCCTGGTATTTGGTTTGCTACTACTGATCTAGCCATACCTTTTCTCAATACCAATTTATAATCAAAAGTGGTTTGATTTTATCTGCCAAAACCAAAAATATGACTTCACAGTATTGCTTCAGTGCAACATCAGTTCAGTGGCTTTCTACCATAACATTGTCTGCAAAAAACTTGATCATCTTGATATTCTACAAACCATATTACTGTCCCAATGTATTGATGCTATAATTTTGATTGTGCCTGACAAGCAAGGTACAAGTAAGTTGTATGAACAGATAACGTAGATGCTTTTGACACCAAGTCATGCTACAATTTTCTCTTCTCCCTCAGTCTAAGACTTTGGCCTTCTGGAGTATTACTTATAACCAAAAAACTGAGGAAGAACAAACTTGAGCCTGATTTATAAATGAACTCCATAATGTGCAACTACCACATTAAAATGGAATGCTATAATAACCCTGAATGTCACGGGTGAATGAAAATTTTCCCAGGAAATAGGCAGAACTTTGAGCAGTAAATTTTTTTGTCCACTATGTACTGATTGAGAGATGCTAGATGGACAGATCTATAATCAATTATGGGCAGTTGATAATGGTTTTGTTGGCTCATCATGGACTTGAAAGAAAAAGACTGGAAGACTGATGAAAACAAAGTGACAAAGAAGTGTATGGATGGATCTCTCAGAATAGATACAAACTACAAAAATATTTTGTGCTGTGTGAGTGCTACCAATGGGCATACATCACAAAGAAACTCTTAATCAGAGTGGACAAAGTAATCTGTGAACAAAATGATGGAACTGTGGTTGTCAGTCGGCCTTCTTGCCCCAGCATTCTAGCTCTCACACAGTGGGCCTGTGCACAAAGTGACAATAGAGGGTGCATATTGGCTCACTAACTTAGACGTCCCTTTACACAGGTTGACCTGCTTACTGCTTCTGTCAAGGGACCATTCTGCCAATAGCAGAGTCCAACACTGGATCTCTGACATGACACCATGTTGTGGGGCGAATAGAGGATAATCCTATCATCTGGTGTTGGACTAATTCCATTTTAATTCTTCCACTATGGAGAAGGCAAAAATTTGACTTCAGTACAATATATTAGATATGCATTTCCCTTTACTTTCCATAATGGTCCTAGAAGCACCTTTACTCAAGGAGTCATAGAATGCCTTATTTAGCATCAGAATATTACATATACATTGGGTCAAATCAAGGAACTCATTTCATACTAAGAAAGTGCCGTAATGAGTTCATGTCCACAGAATCAACTTACACCTCATCATACAGAAGTAGCTGTCTTATTGAATGTAGAATGGTTTATTAAAGCACAGTTACTACTTAATTTGAGAAACAATATATTGAAAGAATGGAGTTTTTTTTTATACAGGGTATAGTTTGTATTTTGAATCAGAGGTCTTTTTATAGTGTAACTTCCCCCATAGACTGAACACATGAATCCAAAAATCAAACAATAAAAGTCAGAATGTCTATGTTCATTGTTACAACTAATTACATTTGCAGATTTTTGCTTCCCTGACAGCTTTGAGTTCTACTGGCTTGAAGATATTATTCTCAGAGAGAATAATGCTTCCATCACAGAAACAACTGTTGCATTGACTCAGAAGTTGAGATTTCCATTCATCCATTTTGGG
The DNA here is from genome assembly GCF_000334495.1 of Tupaia belangeri chinensis. NCBI lineage: Eukaryota > Metazoa > Chordata > Mammalia > Scandentia > Tupaiidae > Tupaia > Tupaia belangeri. The sequence continues at coordinate 862,902 of NW_006159847.1, forward strand.
CACCTTATATCATTGAACCAAAGGGGTGAAAAAGAAAGTTATATACTGGCTGGAATTATTGATCCAAATTACCAAGAGGAAATTAGGGTTGCTGCTAAACAATAGAGGTACATAGAGGTACTTGTGTCATCTACTTGCCAGCAAGTAAATGAGAGAATTATTTCTTTTTCATTTTCCTCTTGGTATTTTGGGCATGCACACACATGGCCAGCATGATTATCAAGCTGCCAGGTCTGGGACTCGAACTGTGGTTGCCCAAGAGAATTTTAAAAAGACTCAAATAGACAAATTCCTTATTCAAGAAATGTTACTAGCACAATTAGAAAACACTATGAAAGAGAATAGCAGACACAACAAACAAACTTTAATCCATTCCTAATACCATATAAAAAATAACTCAAAGTAGACCATGGGCTTAGATGTATCATCAATTTGCATGGATATGGAGCAAAGAAATGCTCGAAATGAAAAATGACACAAGAATTTTGAAAAAAAATTGACAACTTCTTTAATAAGTTATACATACAACTAAGAGGTGATTTAGTTATTTCAAATTTTGGTATTTATACAGGACAAATGAATAGATATAATCATACATAGACTTAAACACAAATTTTCTTAACTTTATTCATTATAGACAAAAACCGGAAACAACCCAAATGTCATTCAACAGGCCAAAGGATAAACGATTGTGGTACTTAGAATAATGAGTGAATTATTGATAAATGCAACAATATGAATGCATCTCAAATTAATTAGGCTGTTTAAATGTAGCCAGATGGCAAAGAGAACATACTACATTATTCCACTTACATAAAATTTTAGGAAAGGCAACTAATCTATAGTGGCTGAATGCAGACTCATGGTTGCCAGTTGAATGATGAGTGGGAGGCACCACAGTAAAAGAGAATAAAGTCAGTTATTTCAAAAGTCTTGCTATGAATGGGAGAGAATGAGAGCTGGATAGGAATTTGTAGCCTGAAAATATTACCTTCAATGTGGAATGATGAAATATATTTAAATGCTGACGGAAAGAAACAAATAGAGTTTCAAGATATTCATAGACAGATATAAGTGAGCAGAGAATTGGGACCCTACATGGTAAAAAAGCAGAAGTCTGGATGGTGGGAACTGAGGGGTTGCTGAGGATACCTGAGGAAGGAAGCTGTTCAGTGGATGCAGAGGCAAGTTCCTAAGCAACTGGTTTTCAGATTTGGGGAAAGGAAGATTTGGGGTCAGGATGGAGTGAGCATGCATGGCCCTGAAGGTCTGCTGGGGCTTAGTTATCTCAGCCTCAGAATCAAGAGTATGATTGGGAATTGACCAACATCTGGCCTTGCTCTTAAATACTTTACTCTCGTATTTAAGTGTTCTTTCAGACTTAAACTGAAGCATCAAATTTTAGCTAACACCCTCAGGCATTTTTATATTCTTCTGGTGTCTCCATGTTGTACCAGCGATGGTTTCCTTTCCTCTTCCCAGTCAACATTCCCTGGACTGTGACAGCAGCCCACAGAGAGCAAGGGCTCGGACGGACCCATCTTCACTTTTCCCTGTGCTTTAGTACGATTGATTACGCGACATCTGGATTCCCCACAGGACCAAACCTGCCACTTTTCAAGTCTTATTTAAAGAAAAAACTTCAAAAAGAATAAGGAGACCTCCCTCAGTTTTCTCGATCCTTCTCTAAAATTCCCTTTATTATTACTATAATTGTAATAGACTATAGACAGTATCTAATAGAAAAGCTCAAACCAAATAACAAAATTTTGCCTTTTTAAGGATATTTTTCCATTTATTTATCTATCCATCCATCCATCTATCCCATAGGGCACAGGTGCTCACTAGAGAGAGACAGAGAGAAAGTAAGTGAGAAAATACTCACCAGGGAGGATGGCCATACCACAATCCCTTTTCCTCCACTCTCCTCTTGAGGTTTTTTGCATGCACACACATGGCCAGTGTGACTGTCAAGCCATAAGGTCTAGGACTCGAACCATGGTTGACCATGTGGGAGTCCAGCGCCTTAACCACCATGACATCTGCTGGCCCCAGGATCTATTTTCTTTGACAAGGTTGTTTGAGCTCTCAACACCCACTTCACCACTATACATCCTACAAAAACTGGTGTAGATGTTACTTTTGGTACAGATAAAGCTTCCTAGTATTCAGCAATCTAAAGAACACACACTTTATATAACACTAGGAATTTTTATTCTTAAAAGAAAAACATGGGCAGCCTCATAGTCTAGTGGTTAAGAGAGCCATACCACACATTGACAACTGCAATTTGATTACCAGCTTCACTGGCTTAAAAAACATGAGGCAGGATCAGCAGATGGCATAATGGTTATGTCACTGAACTCCCATGTAGTTGCCCGTGATTTGAGTCTTGGACCCAGCAGGGAACTTGATAGAAGCAAGGCAGTCATGGGAAGAATTATAACTAAAAATAACTTTGGAAGATCACTAAAAATAGGGAAAAATATTTTTAAGAGGTTTTCACTATAGGGCGCATGCGCTCGCCAGATAGAGAGAGTCAGAAAGACAGAAAACAAGAAACCACCGCCGGGTGGCTGGCCATGCTACAATCCCTTCTCCTCCACTCTCCTATCGGGATCTTGGGCACTCATGCACACCCCCCTGCCATGAGTTTAAGCCACCGGGTCTGGGACTCAAACTGTGGTCGACTACATGGGAGTCCAGTGACGTAGCCATTATGCCATCTGCTGGTTCCAAAATAGGGAGAAATCTTAAGCTCAAGGAGATGAACTCTGTTTGACTAGTAGGCAGTCAGTTAATTAGTTCATTTGAAGTGTCTGTGACATTAAAGATTTGACAAATATAGAGAAGAGATCTAAAATGGAAATCTGAAGATCTGGATTCATGTTTGACCTTTGCCATTAACTGTTAAATGACAGTGGACAGATAATTGAACCTCGGCTTAATTATCTATGATATGGCAATAATTAAACTTATGCCATCTACTTGCCAGCAAGTAAAATGGGAAAATTAATGTGGTGTATTGTTAACTGTAAAACATATTATCCTGAAGATAACTGTTATTTTTATTGTTGTTATTAATATGTAGCTATATGGCAATCAAACAAAACATCTTAAAAACGAAGTATGTCTAAGGTAAAGAGAAGACTGCTCTTTGCGTGAAGATATGTGTCCTTCATTTTTCTTTTAAAGCTGGTCTATAGAGGCTCATTGATAAAAATATAAGATGATGATATTCAAAGCTGTAGAGGTGACTCTATGTCTAAATTGGGAATCTATACCTGGATGCTTCAAATATTAATCAAAAGTCAGTTATGAAATTACCTAGAAACTGAAAACTGTTATAATCCTGAAATGCTTTATAAGAATAAATTAGATACCAAATTTAAATAGATGGTAGGCCTAGATTTTGCTCTTCCCATTTACTATTTATTTTCATTTTGCCAAAGGACACATGTGCTTGCTGCAGAGACAGAGCAAGAGAGACAGACAGAGAAAGGGAGAAATAGCCTTCCTAGAGGGATCATCACACCACAATCTCTTCTCCATTCTCCTTTCAGGATTTTGGGCAATACAGGTGCATGTGTACAGTGTGTTTTTATTTATTTTTTTCACTTATTTATTTATTTATTTTTACGTTTTCCCACTAACATTTACTTTACATATCAAAAAATTTTTGCTTATATTCCATAGTTCTTGACAGTTAGTAAACAATTTTCAAAATTTCAGAATATTGAATTTTAAGGAGAATATTCAAAATATTTCTTCTAATATTGGAAAATTTTCTTTGTGACTCTATAACAACTTTGACAGTATGGTTGTAAATATTTCTGAGAAAATGTTTACATGTCAACTACTCAAATTAGTGAAAAGCAAATGTCTAGCACAGTAGTCACACATAAACCTTCTCAATTCAGCCCTGCCTACCAAGTAATTCTGTGATATACCATTTGCTAGCGAAGAGCAGTCTTTCTCTTCCTTCAACGTCTTTCTCAAGATAATCCTCTGGCGGGGTTGCTCTTTTGCAACATCTACTGATTATAATTTACAATGCTGGGCTGGAAAAGTCCAAGCTATTTTATGTTATAAATTCTTTCATATATCTTCTCTAATCCTCTCTGCCAGGCAGAACTATTTATGGTGTCAGGTCATCTTTTTAAGAACTTCTGTTGGCTTACTTGAGATCCACCTTAGTTCCACAGTTTTCTGATTAATCTTCAGTTATGACATTCCAGTCAAAGCCCTGTCCAATCATGAATATTTCCAATTTCTGATTCAATGCAACAAGCATTATTAAACTTGTGCAAATAACCTTTCTGCCACAAAATAAGAATACTTCCAAATATTTCCAATTCAAGAGGAGTTAGAAAGGAAGAAAAGTTTGCCTCCATTTAAAGAAACAAAGAAGAAAAATATTTTAACAAATTGCTGAACCTATCAACAATTCAAAAGAAAGTGAAATGTTTAAATTGGGAAAATAAAGCATAGTAAACAAAAAGAAATCAGTAATGTTTTACTCAAAAGTCATAAAATTCTTCTTTGCGATTTCTGTCTTATGTTCAAACACTCTTTTGCTGAATATGCAGTGTTATTGTGGTCCAGTCTTTCTGTTCAAATCCTGGAAGTTAGCATTCAATGTTATTATTGATCTTTCTTGTCCTGAGCATTCGATTGGTCATTTTCTTGGTTGCCTTTTGTTCTCCTGTTTCTGTATGTGTCTTTAGTTTTCCTGGTAGAGCACTCTTTTCAGAGCTTCTGTTTTTGCTACAGGGCGTGTGCACTCGCCAGAGAGACAGAGAGACAGAAAGCGAGAAATGACCCCCAGGGGGGATGACCATTCCGCAATTCCTTACTCCTCCATTCTCCTCTTGGGATCTTGGGCACGCACATGCATCCGGCATGAGTTTAAGCCACCGGGTCCAGTACTTGAACCGTGGTTGACCACATGGGAGTTCAGCAACATAGCCATTTTGCTAACTGCTGGTCCCTCAGAACTTCTTAAAGAATGGGTCTGGTATTGGCAAATTCTTTCAAGTCTTGTTTATCTAAGAATGTTTTTATCCTTTCTTTCCACATGAAAAAAATCTTGTTGGATATAGTATTCTTGGTTGAATTCTTGTTTTTCACTTAACATTTGAATATATTTTCCCATTCTTTCCTTGCTTGCATTGTTTCTGATGAGAGGTCTGAGGTTAACCTTTATAAGTAAACCAACGTTTCTGTCTTGCCAATTTTGGTATCTTGTCTTTGTCTGTAGATTTGACCAGTCTGGCTATGATGTGTTTTGGAGAAGATCTTCTTGGGTTGTCCTTTGTATTTCTTGGGTCTGGATATTTGAATGCCTCTCTAGATTTCAAAAGTTTTCTTCTAAGATTTCATGAAATAGATTATTAATGCCCTTATTAGTTTCCTCACCTTCTGGGATTCCCCTTTATCTAGATGTTTGGGAGTTTAATGATGTCTAGTATTTCTCATATTCTCATTTTTGTTGTTGTTGTTATTTTCATAGTTTTTTTTTTGGTTGTTTTTTCTAGATTAGAGGTTTTGCCTTCCACATCAGAGATTAAATTTTCTACATGGACTAATCTGCTTTTAATACTTTCGAGGGAGGTCTTGATTTCCTGAATGGCATCCTTCATCTCTAATAGCTCCATTTGATTCTTTTTTATGGTGTGTATTTCCTCTTTTATATCTTGGAAGAACTTCAATACCTTCTGGAACTCATTGTGTTTTTTTCTCCTGCATCTTCTGAAGTTCATTACCTCTCAGCTATTGCATCTCATTTAGTTTTGTCACTATGAATATTCTGAATTCTCTATCAGACATTTCCATGAGTTCTACTGTACTATCTGTGGATGATGAGGGATTGTTCTTTTCCCTTAGGGGAGAGACATTTTCTTAATTTCTCATGTTTCTCATGCCTATGTGGTTATTTCTCGTCATTCTGTGACAAAATCTGTCCTCCACTTGTCTGAATATTTCGGGAGTCTAGGAGATGGAGCCTAGAGAATAGTTTCCCTCCAGTGTGTTTTTCAAGCTACCAGGTCCAAACTTGAACCAGGGAGTTGGCTATGTGGAATCCAGTGCCTTTACCACCATGCCAACTGGTGGCCCCCTATTTATCTCTTTTATATTAATGAAACCTACATGTGTGGCAATTTATTCATTAGTTCTTTATTAGTTTTTTTTTTTTATCTTTTTCTTGATGACTCATCCAGGCCACAACTGAGTTTACAATGCACAGTTCTGCATTTAGAGGATCACTGAATCAATTATAGTTGAGCAATTTATTTGACTCATGGTGGCTACTGTAAACCATAATGCTTATGATATGAAGCTTCCAATAAATGTGCTTTTCAGAGAAAAAGCCAGATTCTCAAACATGTTAACAGATTAATATTTCCAAGGTAATACATTTGGAGCCTTGTAGGGATAGCTGACACAGCTCTGAATAGAATGATGGAAAACTAGAAGGACTGCTTTACTTTAGGATTTCATTAGATCTTAAATAGATATATTTCAGTTGTGCCTCATACCAGTTCAAAGAGCTTTGGAAATGCCATATATGCTTGGCAACATCAGTGAAATTATTAAATGCCATTTTTAGACATTTAGGTGCTCTTCACTGTAATTGCTGTGTGAAAAGAAAATAATACCATATCCAGTACTGATACAATCAAAATGCTGTGTTTAGGCTGCATGAAACATTCCTTCTGGGAATTACAGAATGCTCTGTCCTATTTAACATAGCATATGGACATAGCATATACTATTATTGTATTCTTCTTTTTCTATTAAAATGCTAATGAATAAAAAGGGATTTCATTTTTATTAAGGAGGGCTAGAGGTACAAGTGTGGGAGAGTGAATTAAAAACAAACCTACTGGGAGAGGAGATAAGAATTCTAGACATCTGCGTGATTCTTCCTCCCACATATCAAACTCAGAATCATACATCCGCAGGGAAGCGGGATATTAAAATACAAAAGAAAACTGAACCTAAACTTATAAAAGAATAGTAGTTATACCAAAACAGTTCAATAAAAACAGAGAGTTTTCTTATTTTACTCATAAACAATGTTGGTATTCATAAAACTTAGAGGCACACATAGTGGGTGGTTTTATCTTTTGTTCTTTTTGTTACTATTTTATTTATTTAAGAAATACGTAATAATACCAACATTTTATTAGTCTGGGCTTTTCTTGTTGTGCTAGTTTTTTCTTGTTGACTTGCCTTTGGCTAATTCAATATTCATTACAGCCTCCTCCTGCCTGCAAAAATATTTCTGAATCTGATCCCACCTAATCTATATCTCAGATCCATACCTCCCTCCAGGTCAGGTCCTTTCAAGCATTATACAGCCATTCAGATGGATAAATTATGTAACCTGAAAAGCCAACAGAACACTTTAGTCATATTTTTTGTCAGAAAATTAGAAACTAGTACTATTTCTCAGACTAAATACGCTATTATACGGACATTCAGCTGAGGTGTTAGAGAAGCTTTGCTTTTCCTGATGGTCACTAACAAAGATAAAGAGCCCGGAACTGTGCCACTCATCGTGGTTCTAGAGGTGATCAGACAAGGATGGTTTTGCAAATTTGGATGTCTCCAAAAGTTGGAACTGCACAAGGAGGTTTACATTTTAGAACTATGCACGTATAATCATTAAACAATAATGATTATGAAAAAACACCTTTTATACCTAAAATTCCTTTTAAAAAGAATCGTTTTATTTATTTATTATTATTTTTTAGTTTGACCAGAAAAAAAGAGAGAGGGAGAGAAAGCAAGTCACCAGGTTCAGGACTTGATTTGATTATCTCATGTTTACTGTCTTGGTAGATGATAGGTAGATTCATTCTAGTTCTTAAACAAGAAAGCTGAGAACAGCCTGTATACATCTTTCCCATCCCATAGCTAAACACTCAGCAAATCTCTGCTATTTTCTATCGCTGTTATTTGCATTCCACTGCCACTTCCTCACTGGACAGTCATCCACAATTCCTTCTTCTGCCAGAGAACACTCTCGAAACCGTTCTAGTCTTTGCCCTCCCACTGCCGCAGAAGACACTATCACCTGCCACCCTGACACCTAAAGCTTCTTAATTTAACTTCTATCTCCCCAAACCATTTTCAATGCTTTATGCTTCGTTTACACTTCAGAAAATCGAATTTTTCAAACATCCTGTTCCTTTTACACATTCATATAAATATTTACTATTTCATATCTCTTTTCAGGATGTTTTCTACCTTTTCTATTTAAGTATATTTTTTATAAAGTAAATTCACAGTCCAAGCTTTGCATTACATTGTTTAGGGAATCTTTGCAGATACTACCTCCCACATACATAGTCACACACTTCTACTATACCTCTATAAAAATGAATACGCGCTTGCTTTTGCATTTATCACCCACATACACATACGCTCATGTCAGCATCCACAATTACACTATGAATTCCTAGAACAATATCATATTTCTATCTTTGCAATGAAACAAGGTTTATAAATGGAATAACTAAGAAAACTCACAGGAAAAAATGCAATTCACAAGCTAGGTCGAGGTATATATTAGTGTGTTGAAAAGTGAAGAATGATAGAATGACAGTGTCTTAAGACAAAAGAAATAAGAGTTATTAAAGGAAGGAATAATAGTTACTGAATGTTCAGTACAGTATGATTTCAAAACATTACACTGCCCCCTTTGGGTTGTAAGTCCGTAAGTTGTAAGTATTAAAAAGCCCATCTGCTTATTGCTGACTTAGTTAAGATAAGTGAATTCCTTTCTTTTATATCCTATGTCTTCCCATAGTGATTAGAGTAGAGAGGCCCACAGTTAATGGACTATTCAAGATTTTCTGACTTGGATGGATTCAACCATTGTGTAAAGGCTTCCTTTCTTAAGTGCTCTCTCTGGTTTTATCTTAGTTCTGCTCAGTTGACTTTTTGGTGCTCTCTTGCTTCCCTTGTGATAAAGGAACAGAATTGCTTTTCATTTAAATTTTATGCAATGCTGTGTTTGTATTTTTCATAGATGTTTTTATTAGTTGGTTTAAGACATGGATGATATATCTTAATGTGTAACTTATTTAGAAGCAGGTAGGAAACAGTGTTTGATAGCTAAATATCAAATTGAGTGGAATAGCCAAGCAAATGAGAGCACATATACATTTTCACTTACATTAAAAGACATTATTATTACTATTATTATTATTATTATTACTACTTTATTGCCAAAGGGTACATGTACCTGAGAGAGCAAGCCCCTAATGGGGCATGGTCATATCACAATACTCTTCTTCCTTTTTTCCATCTTGTCCGGATCTGGAGCATGCACGCACATGCACCTGGCCGGTTTTTCAAACTGCATGGGCTAGGAGTCTGTGGTCAGCTGTGTGGGATCCAGCTCCCTATGTACAGTGCTTAACTACTGTATTAAGGGACCAATCCTAATTATTGATACTTGTAGTGTAACGAATAGATTATAGAAATATGTAGGTGTTTTATTTTTCCTCTGATGAGATTTGGTTTTAGAATTAAATTTGAGCGTCTTAGAGTGATAAATGTGAGATTTAACTAAAATGATTATTTCCAAAGACTAATGCAAGAGTAAAGTTCAGAGTCGGCCAAGCTGTGGTGGCGCATTGGCAGTGCCACGCTGCAGTGCTAGAAAATCAGGGTGCAGTCTGTCAGTCGGTGTGCACGTGCCAGTGGTCCCGGTGATGAGGGAGGCTGGAATATTTTTGTGTGAGAGTCTGTTGAGGATGCTTGTCTCTTTCTCATTCTCTCTCCTACCATCTTCTCTGTCTCTCTCATGAAAAAATTAAATAAGCAAACTTGAAAAAATAATTTTTAAAAACTCAGAAGCCAGATTGTATTACTCTTGTCTTCAGTTCCTACAAGCACTGTGAATTTGGGAAGTCATATACCTACTCTGAGTCTTAGTTTTCTCTTCTGCAAAATTCAGATACAATAGTAATCATACTTCAGAATATTTTTATTATTAAAATTAAAAATTAAAGAACATACAACAGTTTCTGGCACATAGTAAATCCTATATTCACCTCAGATATTAATATCATTAAGAATATTATTTGGTATTTTTAATATTGGGTCATTGGAAAAGTCATGACATATTTTTCTGTCACAAAAATGTGTCACCACTTTTCTAACAACCCAGTATTTTTTCTCTCCACCCCATTTGAAAAAAAAAAAGTTAAATATTTCTAAGCCAGAATTATGGCTAAAGAACAGAAAAGTAATGGATTTAAAAAAAACGCTTTTTCAGATCCTCCATGATTTCATGTTCTCAAAAAACTTTCAAAGAATTATTCTACATTTTCTAGTTTACTCATTTATTCACATTATTTATTGAATAGCTACCTTGTACCAGATAGGAGAGACAGAGCTGTGGATAAAAACACATAATTACACACTTCCCTATCTTATGAAGCCTCCATTGAAATGGAGACGTTCAGTCACTAAACTATGAAACATCTTTATGTTACCAGATGGCAAGAACATCATCAGGTTAAATTCGTTTATCCAAGGAAGAGCAGTAAGTGTAATATTTCTGAAAGTGGGTTGGAGAGGGAGGAAGCCCTAGGGGGTGGTGCCAAGGGTGTGCCATGGGACCCAGGAAGCCTTATATGTCATGGCAAGGGTTCTGGCTTCTATTCTGAGATAGAAGGTACCCACAGACTGTGAGAAGAAAAAGGTCAGGACAGACTCACATTTTAATAGGAAAACTCTTCTTGAATATAAACTATAGTGAGCAGAGAAAAGGGAAGTAGTTGCAGGCAATTCTAAGTAAGAAGAGATCTTACTACAAAGGGTTAGCACAAGAGATCACAGTCAGCGGGGTTCAAGTCCCAGTGGAAGAGCATCCACAATTCATATGTACACAAAGCACTGCCAGTTTGATCCCAGTTTAGCTCTAATAAAATATGCAGCATGAATCGCGAACATGGCTACATAGGCATTAATAAACTCTACACTCTTTAAATGCCTACTGATTTTACAAAGAATGTTGTATCATGAATTGTCTTAATAGATTCTAAGAGAACAACTACTGCAACATAAGGGGGCTATAATTTTTCATTATTAAATAAGTTTATGCTATTAGAAATTGGAAGCAACCATGATAAATAAGAGGATTTAAACCCCAAGGGAATTCTTCTCTATTCTCAAAAAAAGAAGACATGAGAAATGGCCAGCTTCCTTAAGTCAGTCAGTAGACTGGTAATGATTGCTGTATTTTCTACTGTTTCTCTGTCCTTTGTATTCCTCTTTGCAGAAACTGAAGGTGGTCGTGGAGGTGCACAAATATCCACTGGAATACTGAGGAAGCTGGCTCAAGCATTTACTGCTATTAGATCCCATTTTCTTAAGCCTGGTAGCAAGTATGAAAACATAGGAGGTCCCAGAGATTTCCAAACCAATAGAACATAACCTTTTACAAGATATCCTATGTTTTATCTTCCATATCACTTTCTAATGATAACTGCACTGCACAAATATGGGAAAAGAATTTAAATGGAACATACACACACCTACATGATTTTACATGGACATTAAATAATTTTATTGTAGCTGGTTGTTCAAACTATATTTTGTAGTTTATCACGAGCTGGAGAATAAAAATAAATTTCAAAAGTAGTCTCTATTATCTTCCAGAATTGTCAGAAAATTGTCTGTTGTTAATAAATAGCACTGGATAAGCATCATTAATTTTTCTCAGTTTGACAAAAACTTGCTGGAAGACTGACAGAATTTATTCAATTAAATGACCAACCTCTTTATATATAAATATAGAGGTACACATATACGCACTATTGTTAATATTTAGGTTAAATCCTCAGATTTGCCAGTCAGAATGAAAAAAATGCATTTCTCTACAGTTTCATCCTGTGATATGTCTGGTCTCTACATTCTGCTAGTGTCCACTAAAATAAATCAAACTGTACCTCGTATCAATGCAGCATGCACCTGTTTCCCTAGAGAGCCCCCTTTACCAAGGCCTGTCCTCTATTTCAAGGTCAGTGCATTAATGACAGTACATACTCTGGTGATTCAACCCCTTAGCTTGCAAAATGTTGAAATTTTGCTAAAAGCAATTCTTAAATTAATTGTACTCTTCAGCCAGTTCAGACTCAAATGATCCCATCTGGATTTGCCAAATTGTACTGTGCAGAAAAAAGTGAAGCTCCTTTTATACAATAGGCTATATTCTACTTCACTCTTCTAGATACAGAAGAGAAATGAGCAGTGTTCTCTTCGGCCTCTAAATCACCCAGGGCTCAACACAGGGCATTTTTTCCTATTACTGCTCACTCTGTTCTTTGTCTCCCGACATTGGGAGCTTTTCTTTTTGTCTGATATGTTCACTCCATGAGGAAATTAATTTATATCCATTCCTCAAATTGTCTTCTTTTGAAACTCCAGTTTAATTAGAAATAATCTTTGTGTTAGATAAGCAACAAAGACAACAATTTTGGAAGAGAAGGTTGAGGGGAATCTGTCTACATTATTTACCAAATGGTTCAGTATTTCCAAGCAGCTGATGACAGACCAGTCATCAATCCAAATTCATTTCCAGAGAGACACATAAAACTTTACTGCTTAACAGAGCTCAAAATATCCACCTGTCTCTCTGACTAAAGTGCATGCAGAGACTATTCTGCTGATACTGGGGATCTTCTTTAATCTTTTACATTGGGTACTGCCATCTGATGCTAATTATATTGTTGATGTTTCTAATTCTTGTTCGGACTTAAATTTTTATTGCTTCAGGTTTGGATGATTGAGTAGCTGGGGTAAGAAAAAAGCCAGATCATGGAAAAATGAGATTGTGTGAATATGAGTATCCCTGTTGTGGACTCTCTGAGTTCAAATTACAAATGCCCTCACATTTCTTCTGTATTTCTACCTAATATTATGAGGACCCTTCTCATTTATAGGAGATTTATTATTCTCTCTTCAGGAACTCTTCTCCTACTGCAAGAATTTACACAATTTAACAAGGGGTTTAACCTGGGTTTCCACAGGCAAATGCCAAAGAAACCCAGGTCTGTTAGCTTGCTGGTGTCACAGTTTCTTGTGGCTACACGGTGTGGAGCACAATGTAATTGTCCCCTTGCTCAAGATGGCTGAGTGTGGTCATCTTTGCTTAGACTCTGAAAAGAAAGTTTTTTTTCTGTTCACTAACACATGTACCTGCCAGGTGTCATGGTGACACTGAAGAGGCAGTGAGAGCTCCGAGGTCAGATTTGCATTCACAGCTCTTCATCCTTGACTCAATGTTCTTTTCCTTGCTTCCATAGGACTCTAACCTAGAGGGTGATTGACTCTCTTAAAGAACACTCTTAAAATGAGTCCATGGTGACTTTCTCAGGCTTCGAGTACATTAAATCTATGTGTGTGCTCATAAATTCATACAGAGAACATGCTTACATGGTTTATTGGTACTCACATATTAAATAATTAGATTCCTCATATCACTTACACTTTTGACAATAAAATAAGAACTATAAAATGTACATAATATCACAAATGTTGATATTTTCTCCACAGACTACATCAAAGAAAACAAATGATTATTATTGTATACCATTTATTTATTTATTCTGAACTCCTATAGTGCCATCACATCCTGCATGCAACTCAAGGTACTAAAATTATTTACAAATATTTTTAATGCAATGATCTATTTTAAATTATTTATGATCATTAGATGAGAAGGGAAATGTGCAGCAAAATTAGATTCTGTCTAAAAATCAAGTAATGATCTCTAAAAAAGATATTATGCTGTCACACATTAAGCTCTTATATGGAATGAAGTCACTATGCCAGAATCATAGATGTTTCATAAAAATAAAGGGTAATTTGTTAAAGGCAAATATCTTAGTATATAGTAATATCCTTTCGCCTTTCTTTGCAATTTCTCCACTTGGCACGAAGAATCTTGATGCTTTTAAGTGTTTTTATGTAGCTGGCAGAATGGATTTTTCAATATATCTTGATTCCCAAAGGCTTTACGGGTTTTGCAAACCTATGGCAATCCATAATTTGTTTAAGTGTTATTTTCTTATATGAATGCCATTATTTCATGGAGATGGGCTTGCTGAGTGGACAGAACATTGCATTTTCTTCTTTGTGGTATATTCAGAATCCAGTATAGTTCTAAAGACTAAAAAGTTGAATAAATGAAGCACAGGATAAAAATTAACAGAGCAGAGAAGCCCTGGCTAAGGGAAAAATAAACGGCTTCATAAACTTTGAATTGGTACAGCAGAAGAGGTTACATCCAAGGGCTAAGGACACCTGCTAAAGAGTGGTTTCTTCTTTCTGGTATCACAGAGCTCTTAAGTTGCTATTTGTGATAGTGAGGATTCTTCAGAGAATGTATAGAAAATGTGTATTATATATATATATATATATAAAACTATGCATAAAAAAAACTATGGGTGGATTTCAATTTTTTTTGCATCAAAATAAACTCATTCTTTAATTCCATTTTTTTTCATGAATTCTTTTAAGCATCCTCATAAGAAAGTAACTAATACAAATCTAACCTAAATAAGAATTTGTAATAAGTTTGTTAACCCCCCCCCCCAACTCCCTGCCAATACACACTCACTGGGGTGAGATAGATTTTGTCTCTAAAATTTCATATGTTGAAGTCTCCAGTCCCTCTGGATGTGCCATTACTTGTAGATAAGGTCTCTGCTGAGTGAATCAAATAAAACAAGGTGATTAGGATGGGCCTTAATCCAGCATGACTTTAAAACTGGGAAAGTTGAAGACAGGCACGCAGGCAGGGAGAATGCCACATGGCTCTGAAGAGGCCATCTACAAGCCAAGAGGAGAGAGGCAGAACAGGGCTTCCCTCACAGCACTCAGAAAAAAAAAAAAAAAAAAATCCTGCCAACCCTTTTTTATTAAGGAGGGCTAGAGGTACAAGTGTGGGAGAGTGAATTAAAAACAAACCTACTGGGAGAGGAGATAAGAATTCTAGACATCTGCGTGATTCTTCCTCCCACATATCAAACTCAGAATCATACATCCGCAGGGAAGCGGGATATTAAAATACAAAAGAAAACTGAACCTAAACTTATAAAAGAATAGTAGTTATACCAAAACAGTTCAATAAAAACAGAGAGTTTTCTTATTTTACTCATAAACAATGTTGGTATTCATAAAACTTAGAGGCACACATAGTGGGTGGTTTTATCTTTTGTTCTTTTTGTTACTATTTTATTTATTTAAGAAATACGTAATAATACCAACATTTTATTAGTCTGGGCTTTTCTTGTTGTGCTAGTTTTTTCTTGTTGACTTGCCTTTGGCTAATTCAATATTCATTACAGCCTCCTCCTGCCTGCAAAAATATTTCTGAATCTGATCCCACCTAATCTATATCTCAGATCCATACCTCCCTCCAGGTCAGGTCCTTTCAAGCATTATACAGCCATTCAGATGGATAAATTATGTAACCTGAAAAGCCAACAGAACACTTTAGTCATATTTTTTGTCAGAAAATTAGAAACTAGTACTATTTCTCAGACTAAATACGCTATTATACGGACATTCAGCTGAGGTGTTAGAGAAGCTTTGCTTTTCCTGATGGTCACTAACAAAGATAAAGAGCCCGGAACTGTGCCACTCATCGTGGTTCTAGAGGTGATCAGACAAGGATGGTTTTGCAAATTTGGATGTCTCCAAAAGTTGGAACTGCACAAGGAGGTTTACATTTTAGAACTATGCACGTATAATCATTAAACAATAATGATTATGAAAAAACACCTTTTATACCTAAAATTCCTTTTAAAAAGAATCGTTTTATTTATTTATTATTATTTTTTAGTTTGACCAGAAAAAAAGAGAGAGGGAGAGAAAGCAAGTCACCAGGTTCAGGACTTGATTTGATTATCTCATGTTTACTGTCTTGGTAGATGATAGGTAGATTCATTCTAGTTCTTAAACAAGAAAGCTGAGAACAGCCTGTATACATCTTTCCCATCCCATAGCTAAACACTCAGCAAATCTCTGCTATTTTCTATCGCTGTTATTTGCATTCCACTGCCACTTCCTCACTGGACAGTCATCCACAATTCCTTCTTCTGCCAGAGAACACTCTCGAAACCGTTCTAGTCTTTGCCCTCCCACTGCCGCAGAAGACACTATCACCTGCCACCCTGACACCTAAAGCTTCTTAATTTAACTTCTATCTCCCCAAACCATTTTCAATGCTTTATGCTTCGTTTACACTTCAGAAA
The DNA here is from genome assembly GCF_000334495.1 of Tupaia belangeri chinensis. NCBI lineage: Eukaryota > Metazoa > Chordata > Mammalia > Scandentia > Tupaiidae > Tupaia > Tupaia belangeri. Next base: position 879,185 of record NW_006159847.1, read on the forward strand.
ATCGAATTTTTCAAACATCCTGTTCCTTTTACACATTCATATAAATATTTACTATTTCATATCTCTTTTCAGGATGTTTTCTACCTTTTCTATTTAAGTATATTTTTTATAAAGTAAATTCACAGTCCAAGCTTTGCATTACATTGTTTAGGGAATCTTTGCAGATACTACCTCCCACATACATAGTCACACACTTCTACTATACCTCTATAAAAATGAATACGCGCTTGCTTTTGCATTTATCACCCACATACACATACGCTCATGTCAGCATCCACAATTACACTATGAATTCCTAGAACAATATCATATTTCTATCTTTGCAATGAAACAAGGTTTATAAATGGAATAACTAAGAAAACTCACAGGAAAAAATGCAATTCACAAGCTAGGTCGAGGTATATATTAGTGTGTTGAAAAGTGAAGAATGATAGAATGACAGTGTCTTAAGACAAAAGAAATAAGAGTTATTAAAGGAAGGAATAATAGTTACTGAATGTTCAGTACAGTATGATTTCAAAACATTACACTGCCCCCTTTGGGTTGTAAGTCCGTAAGTTGTAAGTATTAAAAAGCCCATCTGCTTATTGCTGACTTAGTTAAGATAAGTGAATTCCTTTCTTTTATATCCTATGTCTTCCCATAGTGATTAGAGTAGAGAGGCCCACAGTTAATGGACTATTCAAGATTTTCTGACTTGGATGGATTCAACCATTGTGTAAAGGCTTCCTTTCTTAAGTGCTCTCTCTGGTTTTATCTTAGTTCTGCTCAGTTGACTTTTTGGTGCTCTCTTGCTTCCCTTGTGATAAAGGAACAGAATTGCTTTTCATTTAAATTTTATGCAATGCTGTGTTTGTATTTTTCATAGATGTTTTTATTAGTTGGTTTAAGACATGGATGATATATCTTAATGTGTAACTTATTTAGAAGCAGGTAGGAAACAGTGTTTGATAGCTAAATATCAAATTGAGTGGAATAGCCAAGCAAATGAGAGCACATATACATTTTCACTTACATTAAAAGACATTATTATTACTATTATTATTATTATTATTACTACTTTATTGCCAAAGGGTACATGTACCTGAGAGAGCAAGCCCCTAATGGGGCATGGTCATATCACAATACTCTTCTTCCTTTTTTCCATCTTGTCCGGATCTGGAGCATGCACGCACATGCACCTGGCCGGTTTTTCAAACTGCATGGGCTAGGAGTCTGTGGTCAGCTGTGTGGGATCCAGCTCCCTATGTACAGTGCTTAACTACTGTATTAAGGGACCAATCCTAATTATTGATACTTGTAGTGTAACGAATAGATTATAGAAATATGTAGGTGTTTTATTTTTCCTCTGATGAGATTTGGTTTTAGAATTAAATTTGAGCGTCTTAGAGTGATAAATGTGAGATTTAACTAAAATGATTATTTCCAAAGACTAATGCAAGAGTAAAGTTCAGAGTCGGCCAAGCTGTGGTGGCGCATTGGCAGTGCCACGCTGCAGTGCTAGAAAATCAGGGTGCAGTCTGTCAGTCGGTGTGCACGTGCCAGTGGTCCCGGTGATGAGGGAGGCTGGAATATTTTTGTGTGAGAGTCTGTTGAGGATGCTTGTCTCTTTCTCATTCTCTCTCCTACCATCTTCTCTGTCTCTCTCATGAAAAAATTAAATAAGCAAACTTGAAAAAATAATTTTTAAAAACTCAGAAGCCAGATTGTATTACTCTTGTCTTCAGTTCCTACAAGCACTGTGAATTTGGGAAGTCATATACCTACTCTGAGTCTTAGTTTTCTCTTCTGCAAAATTCAGATACAATAGTAATCATACTTCAGAATATTTTTATTATTAAAATTAAAAATTAAAGAACATACAACAGTTTCTGGCACATAGTAAATCCTATATTCACCTCAGATATTAATATCATTAAGAATATTATTTGGTATTTTTAATATTGGGTCATTGGAAAAGTCATGACATATTTTTCTGTCACAAAAATGTGTCACCACTTTTCTAACAACCCAGTATTTTTTCTCTCCACCCCATTTGAAAAAAAAAAAGTTAAATATTTCTAAGCCAGAATTATGGCTAAAGAACAGAAAAGTAATGGATTTAAAAAAAACGCTTTTTCAGATCCTCCATGATTTCATGTTCTCAAAAAACTTTCAAAGAATTATTCTACATTTTCTAGTTTACTCATTTATTCACATTATTTATTGAATAGCTACCTTGTACCAGATAGGAGAGACAGAGCTGTGGATAAAAACACATAATTACACACTTCCCTATCTTATGAAGCCTCCATTGAAATGGAGACGTTCAGTCACTAAACTATGAAACATCTTTATGTTACCAGATGGCAAGAACATCATCAGGTTAAATTCGTTTATCCAAGGAAGAGCAGTAAGTGTAATATTTCTGAAAGTGGGTTGGAGAGGGAGGAAGCCCTAGGGGGTGGTGCCAAGGGTGTGCCATGGGACCCAGGAAGCCTTATATGTCATGGCAAGGGTTCTGGCTTCTATTCTGAGATAGAAGGTACCCACAGACTGTGAGAAGAAAAAGGTCAGGACAGACTCACATTTTAATAGGAAAACTCTTCTTGAATATAAACTATAGTGAGCAGAGAAAAGGGAAGTAGTTGCAGGCAATTCTAAGTAAGAAGAGATCTTACTACAAAGGGTTAGCACAAGAGATCACAGTCAGCGGGGTTCAAGTCCCAGTGGAAGAGCATCCACAATTCATATGTACACAAAGCACTGCCAGTTTGATCCCAGTTTAGCTCTAATAAAATATGCAGCATGAATCGCGAACATGGCTACATAGGCATTAATAAACTCTACACTCTTTAAATGCCTACTGATTTTACAAAGAATGTTGTATCATGAATTGTCTTAATAGATTCTAAGAGAACAACTACTGCAACATAAGGGGGCTATAATTTTTCATTATTAAATAAGTTTATGCTATTAGAAATTGGAAGCAACCATGATAAATAAGAGGATTTAAACCCCAAGGGAATTCTTCTCTATTCTCAAAAAAAGAAGACATGAGAAATGGCCAGCTTCCTTAAGTCAGTCAGTAGACTGGTAATGATTGCTGTATTTTCTACTGTTTCTCTGTCCTTTGTATTCCTCTTTGCAGAAACTGAAGGTGGTCGTGGAGGTGCACAAATATCCACTGGAATACTGAGGAAGCTGGCTCAAGCATTTACTGCTATTAGATCCCATTTTCTTAAGCCTGGTAGCAAGTATGAAAACATAGGAGGTCCCAGAGATTTCCAAACCAATAGAACATAACCTTTTACAAGATATCCTATGTTTTATCTTCCATATCACTTTCTAATGATAACTGCACTGCACAAATATGGGAAAAGAATTTAAATGGAACATACACACACCTACATGATTTTACATGGACATTAAATAATTTTATTGTAGCTGGTTGTTCAAACTATATTTTGTAGTTTATCGCGAGCTGGAGAATAAAAATAAATTTCAAAAGTAGTCTCTATTATCTTCCAGAATTGTCAGAAAATTGTCTGTTGTTAATAAATAGCACTGGATAAGCATCATTAATTTTTCTCAGTTTGACAAAAACTTGCTGGAAGACTGACAGAATTTATTCAATTAAATGACCAACCTCTTTATATATAAATATAGAGGTACACATATACGCACTATTGTTAATATTTAGGTTAAATCCTCAGATTTGCCAGTCAGAATGAAAAAAATGCATTTCTCTACAGTTTCATCCTGTGATATGTCTGGTCTCTACATTCTGCTAGTGTCCACTAAAATAAATCAAACTGTACCTCGTATCAATGCAGCATGCACCTGTTTCCCTAGAGAGCCCCCTTTACCAAGGCCTGTCCTCTATTTCAAGGTCAGTGCATTAATGACAGTACATACTCTGGTGATTCAACCCCTTAGCTTGCAAAATGTTGAAATTTTGCTAAAAGCAATTCTTAAATTAATTGTACTCTTCAGCCAGTTCAGACTCAAATGATCCCATCTGGATTTGCCAAATTGTACTGTGCAGAAAAAAGTGAAGCTCCTTTTATACAATAGGCTATATTCTACTTCACTCTTCTAGATACAGAAGAGAAATGAGCAGTGTTCTCTTCGGCCTCTAAATCACCCAGGGCTCAACACAGGGCATTTTTTCCTATTACTGCTCACTCTGTTCTTTGTCTCCCGACATTGGGAGCTTTTCTTTTTGTCTGATATGTTCACTCCATGAGGAAATTAATTTATATCCATTCCTCAAATTGTCTTCTTTTGAAACTCCAGTTTAATTAGAAATAATCTTTGTGTTAGATAAGCAACAAAGACAACAATTTTGGAAGAGAAGGTTGAGGGGAATCTGTCTACATTATTTACCAAATGGTTCAGTATTTCCAAGCAGCTGATGACAGACCAGTCATCAATCCAAATTCATTTCCAGAGAGACACATAAAACTTTACTGCTTAACAGAGCTCAAAATATCCACCTGTCTCTCTGACTAAAGTGCATGCAGAGACTATTCTGCTGATACTGGGGATCTTCTTTAATCTTTTACATTGGGTACTGCCATCTGATGCTAATTATATTGTTGATGTTTCTAATTCTTGTTCGGACTTAAATTTTTATTGCTTCAGGTTTGGATGATTGAGTAGCTGGGGTAAGAAAAAAGCCAGATCATGGAAAAATGAGATTGTGTGAATATGAGTATCCCTGTTGTGGACTCTCTGAGTTCAAATTACAAATGCCCTCACATTTCTTCTGTATTTCTACCTAATATTATGAGGACCCTTCTCATTTATAGGAGATTTATTATTCTCTCTTCAGGAACTCTTCTCCTACTGCAAGAATTTACACAATTTAACAAGGGGTTTAACCTGGGTTTCCACAGGCAAATGCCAAAGAAACCCAGGTCTGTTAGCTTGCTGGTGTCACAGTTTCTTGTGGCTACACGGTGTGGAGCACAATGTAATTGTCCCCTTGCTCAAGATGGCTGAGTGTGGTCATCTTTGCTTAGACTCTGAAAAGAAAGTTTTTTTTCTGTTCACTAACACATGTACCTGCCAGGTGTCATGGTGACACTGAAGAGGCAGTGAGAGCTCCGAGGTCAGATTTGCATTCACAGCTCTTCATCCTTGACTCAATGTTCTTTTCCTTGCTTCCATAGGACTCTAACCTAGAGGGTGATTGACTCTCTTAAAGAACACTCTTAAAATGAGTCCATGGTGACTTTCTCAGGCTTCGAGTACATTAAATCTATGTGTGTGCTCATAAATTCATACAGAGAACATGCTTACATGGTTTATTGGTACTCACATATTAAATAATTAGATTCCTCATATCACTTACACTTTTGACAATAAAATAAGAACTATAAAATGTACATAATATCACAAATGTTGATATTTTCTCCACAGACTACATCAAAGAAAACAAATGATTATTATTGTATACCATTTATTTATTTATTCTGAACTCCTATAGTGCCATCACATCCTGCATGCAACTCAAGGTACTAAAATTATTTACAAATATTTTTAATGCAATGATCTATTTTAAATTATTTATGATCATTAGATGAGAAGGGAAATGTGCAGCAAAATTAGATTCTGTCTAAAAATCAAGTAATGATCTCTAAAAAAGATATTATGCTGTCACACATTAAGCTCTTATATGGAATGAAGTCACTATGCCAGAATCATAGATGTTTCATAAAAATAAAGGGTAATTTGTTAAAGGCAAATATCTTAGTATATAGTAATATCCTTTCGCCTTTCTTTGCAATTTCTCCACTTGGCACGAAGAATCTTGATGCTTTTAAGTGTTTTTATGTAGCTGGCAGAATGGATTTTTCAATATATCTTGATTCCCAAAGGCTTTACGGGTTTTGCAAACCTATGGCAATCCATAATTTGTTTAAGTGTTATTTTCTTATATGAATGCCATTATTTCATGGAGATGGGCTTGCTGAGTGGACAGAACATTGCATTTTCTTCTTTGTGGTATATTCAGAATCCAGTATAGTTCTAAAGACTAAAAAGTTGAATAAATGAAGCACAGGATAAAAATTAACAGAGCAGAGAAGCCCTGGCTAAGGGAAAAATAAACGGCTTCATAAACTTTGAATTGGTACAGCAGAAGAGGTTACATCCAAGGGCTAAGGACACCTGCTAAAGAGTGGTTTCTTCTTTCTGGTATCACAGAGCTCTTAAGTTGCTATTTGTGATAGTGAGGATTCTTCAGAGAATGTATAGAAAATGTGTATTATATATATATATATATATAAAACTATGCATAAAAAAAACTATGGGTGGATTTCAATTTTTTTTGCATCAAAATAAACTCATTCTTTAATTCCATTTTTTTTCATGAATTCTTTTAAGCATCCTCATAAGAAAGTAACTAATACAAATCTAACCTAAATAAGAATTTGTAATAAGTTTGTTAACCCCCACCCCCAACTCCCTGCCAATACACACAGGTCTATCCATTCATTAATTCATTATGTATTGGTCACTGGGGTGAGATAGATTTTGTCTCTAAAATTTCATATGTTGAAGTCTCCAGTCCCTCTGGATGTGCCATTACTTGTAGATAAGGTCTCTGCTGAGTGAATCAAATAAAACAAGGTGATTAGGATGGGCCTTAATCCAGCATGACTTTAAAACTGGGAAAGTTGAAGACAGGCACGCAGGCAGGGAGAATGCCACATGGCTCTGAAGAGGCCATCTACAAGCCAAGAGGAGAGAGGCAGAACAGGGCTTCCCTCACAGCACTCAGAAAAAAAAAAAAAAAAAAAATCCTGCCAACACTGTGATTTCAGATTTCTAGTTAGACTACTTAGCTGTACAAAGGAAAATGTGGCTAAATCCACCAGTTTGTGGTAGTTTATTAAGCCCATCCTAGCAAACTAATATAGACACTTACTGTGTGACAGATAATACTCTACATGCCAGAGACAACTATAAAAGGAATATAATTAATGCTCCAGTACTACTACTGAAGACTCTGGTAAAAAGAAGTAAGAGAAGCCTGTACATAAATACAATTTTATAACATACACTAAACAGCCCCCCCAACCACTAAGAAAAAAAAAAAAAAAAAAAATCCTGCCAACACTGTGATTTCAGATTTCTAGTTAGACTACTTAGCTGTACAAAGGAAAATGTGGCTAAATCCACCAGTTTGTGGTAGTTTATTAAGCCCATCCTAGCAAACTAATATAGACACTTACTGTGTGACAGATAATACTCTACATGCCAGAGACAACTATAAAAGGAATATAATTAATGCTCCAGTACTACTACTGAAGACTCTGGTAAAAAGAAGTAAGAGAAGCCTGTACATAAATACAATTTTATAACATACACTAAACAGGAGGATGTCCAAGACACCATAGGTGCACAGAAGAGGAGACTAACTCAGCTATGTGACCAGAGAAGTGAGGACCTCCACACCAAGATAGTCTACAGTCTAGACAGGGTAGGTTACCTGTGCAAGACCAAGGCAGTATAAAGAACTTGTGCAAAACCAAAGCAACAAAACAGTGTAGAAAACTTCCTTTTGGAAATTCTAGGCAGATTATTTGAGTCAGTGTAGCAATATTCCAGAACAGTCTTTGGAAAAATAATGAGAGATCAAGGCAAAATAAATTAAAAACAGATATTATTTTGTTTATTATCCTACAGGTTTGAGATGTGAAATGAAGGATTAAAAGTAGGATAGTACAAGACATATTTTAAAATGAAGAAAAAATGTTATAGTTGTAGAGATTGCATTGGATAGTGGTATAGGGTCGTATCGGGAAAAAGGATGATGAATTTGGTAGCTGTTTCTATAATTAAATGACAAGGTTGCTGTGTTTGTGGAAAAGAAGCCTGTGATTCTACAAGATGGAAATAATTAAGCAGTTAATTCAAGTTTGCATAATTGATTAATGGCAAACCTGAAATTTGAAGTCACATCTGACGCTAGTGCCTGCTATCTACACTCTTCTATGGTGTAGCCTTCTGGAAGTGTCAGGTGCAGACAGCAGTGGGATACGATACCAGAGAAGGAGCCTAATGCAGTGCTGGAAAGAGAACAGTGTGGGAATATTGCCACAAAAGCTGTCATTTGGGGTGGTGGTTGGAATGGCGAACATAGTCTGATCATCCAGTCTCAGGATAAAGAATGAGATTCGAAAATAAAGACTGGTCATTCATGAAGACAAGGAATGAACCAGCATGATGAAGGGCCATAAATTGGAATCCAGCCGGAAGGAACCCATTGAGCTATTTCAAAGGTGGTCCTTAGATACTATCTAACCATGTACTATGTGTGATACACTGTCTGTTCCCATGAATTTGAAGCAAATTGACAGTGAGAGAGAAATTTAGCAGTGTAGAGCTTAATTTTATACATTTTTAATTAACTGGAATTTTTTAAAAACTATTTTCTCAGATTTGTAATAACTAACCTCAGAGTCTTCTTAATTTAAGGGGTAGAATCTATATTTTAGAATCTGAATACTAACTTTCTCAGAACAGATTATTCTTTTTTTTTGATCTTTATTTTCTAACTGTAAATTGACAAATCATAGTTGTGTGTATTTATGGGGTACAAAGTGATGTTTTGACTTATGAACATGAGGTGGCATAATAAAAGGATCTTCTATTTTTCTAGGTTTGTTCAGGAATTTACTGGATGGAAGATACAAATCTCAGAAGTGAATCTTGGGCTTTGTACTAGTCAATACAGGCTACCTCCTGAAACAAATTTCAAAAATCAGATACACTAGCTTATTCTGCAGTAACATGCAATTTATAAATCTCAGGGGCTCAAAGAATTGCTGATTTATTTCCTTGGAGACCATTATACTAGCAGTTAAATGCATCCTGAATGAATAACCCATATAGTTTCTATTCCCATGTCATTGGCCAAAGCAATTCACATAGCCACAAGTAACTTCAAGGAGGAGGAAAAGAACTTTATTTTCCTCTCTATGTAGAGAGAGAATAAAAATATCTGTGAGCAGCTGTAAGGAATTCTCCAGAAATAACCCAAATATTTCAGTGAATCACAGAATAAAATGTTTCTCCTGTCACCACATCAGGCTGCTTTGGTGGTTAGCACTAGAGTGTGTGTGTGTGTGTGTGTGTGTGTGTGCACTCACGCACACGGGTGCACCTTGTGTGTGCACCTATGTGTTCTCAAGTGACCCCTTTCACATCATCATTTGGGATCCAGCCCTCTTGCTTTTTATGACTTGACTCTCCATTAGAATTTTCACTCAGGTGCTGGATTGGAAAAGTAAGGAAAAACCCAATGACTCCGGTCAGTTGACATTTTCCCACTTACAATCCACTGGCCAAAATGCAGTCATTCAGCCACTCCTAGCTAAAATGGGCTGGGAAACTTTCTTGTGTCCCCAAGAAGAAAAGGCAAACAGATTTTTGGTAAGCATTTGCAGACTGGATGAACTCCAAGTCTTGAAGCCAAACATCTAACTTCCACTTCCTTCTGACTTTACAGAAAGTAGGTCTCTTTAATAGAGTCAAAGAAGTCACTAGTCACATACTCTAAAAAAAATTCAACAAAACTTCTCAACACTCTGTTTAAGAAGTCAAAATGAGTTAACAAGAGGTGAATTTTCAGCTTATTGCTTTTGATTCTACAGAGAAGTATTCTTTTTCAACTCCAAACTTTCCTGATAACCTGAGTGTGTGAATAAAAAATTTTCTTTTATTTATGGAAGTAATTTCATTTTTATTTTAAATAAAATGCATCATCTACTACAAAGGGCTTTTTGACGCAGGAAGAGAATACTATTTGGGGCGATAAATTAATATTTGTTTCCTTTGTGCAGAGAGTCAGAATCCAGATGAATGTGAAAGCCATTTTGTTAAACAGTTCTCTAGACTTTTGTAATCTCAGCAGAGCAGGAACAAAGATTTTTTTTTTCATTTCTACTGAGTGAACAACAGAATATGGGTACATTGTATATAATACATTTTATTTGTATAATGCCATATGGCAAACTTTGTCTGGTATCAAAGGCAGTGAGTGTACGAATCAGCTTCCTGTAAGAAATGTGATAAGAAAATGGATATTCTTTAGTATTTGCTATCTTTTGATTATAATAGACTTTGCTACAGAATGGACAAGACTTCGGTTTTCAGAGAGTGTACTAAAATGTATCTTGAGGTTATTGTTAAGAACTCAGGAATGCTTATAAGGAAATGTGAGGATATTTCTCTGTGAATTGCTCTGCACCTAGGGTCCATATTAATTTCAGATTTTGTGCATACCTCCATTTGGAGAAATCACCCTATACATTGTAGCTTTAGGCTGTAATGGCCATGGGACAGTTCATTTTATAATTTGAATTTTATAACTTCAGATTGATATAATTAGACACAAGAGTAATAATGCTTTGATTGTACAATAACTAAAAAAAATACTCCACTTAGAACTTACACAGAGATATTATTTTTATAGTCAAAGTATTTGTTAATATTAATCAATCACATAATAAATATTCTTAGGACACAGACTTAAAGGTTCACTGTTATGCATTTAGACATTCTTCATATTCTATGCCCATGTTGATTTTAAAAGTAGATGAATGTTCTAGTATCTGACTATACTGTATATTAAGAACAGCATATCCCTAATTACAGATTAACATGCCTTTAGGATGAATGTTTGTAGCTACCATATTTTAAGAATTTACTATTAGGTAGGCACTGTACCCAAACTAGGCACAAATAACCCTAGAGATAAAGCAGTATTTAGTTCAACTTTAAATCTTAAATTGTAAGAATCTTGTGGATATAAAAAATTAATTGGAAACAAATACAACCTAGAACAGGGATTGAACTCCAGGTCTCACCTCACATTCCTTTACTGATTCAAACAGTAAGACAAACATATCCTGCCAACTTACTATACTGGAGACAGGCAGCATAAGAAGTTGAAACCAAACTAACAGTGATTTTATTTATTTAGTGGTACAAATCCAGCTGTGGAAAGATTATTCTAGCAGTGTAGTGTCCCTAGTTATTTGGCAACACTATCAAGGCTTGCCATGCAATGCTTTTGCCTGTGTATTTTCTTATCTGGAAGGCCTTTACCCCATTCTCTGCCTGATAAACCCCCATTTTTCTGTTTTTCACTCTTATTTTAAACCTTTGAATAATTCATTGCTCCTATTGTATTCTCTCTGCAGTTTGTATCTATTAGAAAATTGTCCCATTATTGTTCTTTATTTAAATGCTCCTTTCCCCAGTTGGATTGAGAGTTCCTTAAGGAAGTCCTCCTGCCCTTCACAATTGTTGCTCACTGTTGCTGAGTTAATAAGTGGGTGATAAATATCTCTCATGTAAAGGAATTAAAGTAGTAGTGTGTTAAAATAGAGAGAATACTATAATTGAATGAATCATTTAATTGGACCTCTATTTTTTCTACTGCAAATTGAGAATGTTGTGTTAGGTAACTTATAGTGTTGTTTCTAAATCTACTGATGTCTGATACCCAAATGGTAAGTTTTTACTGTCATTAGGAAGCATGGATAGAAATGAACAGAGCCCTAACTTTTCGTTATATACATTGTTTTTTCTATTTCTAATGTATCAGCTATGTAACTCAAAGACTCATACCTTCTCAATAATGATAAAAATTAAATGTCTGGAGATATAGGGAAAACTAATTCCCTGCATGCAATTCAGACTTCCTTTCACTGTGATAATGAGAATCCAGCAATGAAAAATAAACTTTCTTTTATAAATATATATGAAAATGGTTGATACTCTTTAAAAAGTCTTACTTTTTTAAATTAATTTTTAATATTTAATTTTTTTTTATTTCTTCCATGATAGAGACAGAGAACAGCCATTCCAATTAGTGTCCGCACACCATGATCTCCCCAAGTCTTAGCCAGGCTGGATCATGGGCCTGTATGAGTACACACACAGTGTGTATGGGGAAGCCCTAGGATGCAAATCCAGGACTTCCTTGTGTGGCTCCAGTTTCACAGAGTGTTTTGTTACCACTGTGCCACCACTGCTGGTCCTCAAAGGCTCATTTTAAGAGATGGAAATTACTGCCTATATAGAAATGCCTTAGAAAGTGCAACTAAGCTTGTTCAGAATTCTGTGTTGTTAAGTCTTTGAGTTCTTTGATATTCTCTTGTTCTATGAAATTGGGTAAACAGTCTAAAACTAAGTCTGTATCCTAGTAGTTAAAATCACTCAGCTAAGCCAGGGCTTTCATAAGTTTATTATTAGCTATAAAGTCCTATGATTTTAAAAATAACAATTATTCATATAACAACCTTCAGTGATTCCAATGTATCATATTAGGTATTTTCTTTTAAATCATATTATAATTGTTTCCTTTTTAAAAACAATTGAACAGTAAAAATCACATTTCCATTTATTTAGTCAATAAAAGTAAAACGTATTGCAGCTGACTTGACACATATGCAGCAGAAAATAGAGTTTCACCTAAATGACCCAAAGTAAATAAACCATAATTACTTGCCATGTTCTCATCTAAAATATTTGATATCCAGAGAATCCAGGGCAGAGTAGGGGGAGAAGTATGAGAAAATACTTCTTGTTTGACCAGAGTAATGTATTAAATACATTAAACTAATTATTTTCTCCACAAGAACAAATCTCATACAAGGTTTCAAGGTCCTTTTCTTTTTCTCTGATGGCAAATCTTCAATGATTCCAAAGACCACAAATTTGCAATGGTTTCCCAAATGTGCACATAAGCCTATGGACTAAGAGGTGTATCCTTGATACCTTTTAACAAAAGGCCAACTTTCTGAGAATGAGCTAGAAAGGAAGTTTCAAATATTAATTCCCAGTTGGACAAAATGAATTCCTAAATGTTAGTAGAATGCAAACTATACCAAAGAATGAAAGAAAGGAAATGGTATGTGATTATTACCTGCCAATACAGTGTTCAGAGTGGGTGGTTATAGATACATGATAAATGAGATAAGTACATCTTTAAATTAGCATAAAGTAGAAATGATTAGGCAGTAAGAGATGGGGAGTCATATTCACTAGATTGGTACCAACTTACTGAAGTGGCTGCTATAAGGTATTTATAGCCCTGTATAAACCATATTAGTGATTTGAGTTTTAAATCCAACTTTGGTTAATATTACTGCCTACATTCAAAATAGAGCTCAGTGTCTAAAAGCTGGTCAATAAACATTTTAATACTGCTCTTTTCCAGTGATCTGAATTCAATAATGTTACCTTTCTAAATGCTGCAAAATGGAAAGTGAAAGAATGATTTATGAAGCTTGGCTATGTATGATCAGATAAGAAAGCTTTAACTGATGCTTGCAGGATTCTCTTTAATGAAGTACAAGTTGCCAAGATAAGTTTAGGTAAATGAAGCTCTGTCACATTATGTTATAGTGGAAAAAATGACAGACACAGCCCAGCAGATGGAGGTTAATTCAGAATGGAGGTGTCAAACAATGTAGTCTAGGTAACTGCACGAGGATGGAGCAGATGCATTAGTGTTATTACTATAAACAAGTTCACAATACCACAACACATTCATGAAATCTGTTCAAATTAAGTATAGCAGCTTTCTTTGTTTAAGTTGTCACTTAGGCCACATGCAGTTCATCCTTCTGAGCCATCAATTCCTTCCAAGTAAAAGCTCCTGCATTTAGTACAACTCCTATGTAGATGATACCGTTAGCCTTACAACCTCTAGTGTTTTGCCTTTTCAATAAATTTTAAGGTACTTTGAATACTTTAAATGAATACTGAAAATGTTATTTTTAGGGCTATGATTTAAATGAATGAATTGTCGCACCTTCATATCTCTGGTTTTCTCAGTTTGAATGCAACTTGGAATTGTGAATGCAATGAATTGGGATAACTCAGCTGTGTCCCTCAAGCAAAACAATGGGAAGTATTTCTGGGAATCTAAGATGTAGTTTGTGATTTCAGTTCAGGTTTAAGGGTTGATTTTGCTTGAAAGGAGTAATTGCCTTATAGCTATCTTAGCATTCCTACGTGGAGAATACCAATGGCTCACAACTACACTAGAGAATTGCTGTATGATATTTGACATTGAACTTGCCTGACAAATAAACACTGAATTTCCCTTAGTCATTAAACTCCCATAGTTATTGATTTCTATGTATAATTAGAAAAAAAAAACCCACATTGACAAAACTAAGTACAAAAAGTACACACACACACATATGCATGCACAGATGCTGAGAGGAAAAAAAAACTAAAATGCTCAACTCAAACCAAGTGTACTGGGCAACCATCACAAGGAGATATCCAAACTTTCACTTCTGACATTAAACAGAGAAATCCTTCTAGGCCTTGCTTATATTGCAAATTGAGCTGCACTAAAAATGTATGGGCTGCTCTTCCTGCAGATAATTTGAGAGCAAACGCCTAAAGAAAAGATGCTTGAGTTTTGTGACACAAATGCAACTATATTACAAAATGACAAATGGCATGTATAATGGTCTGTAAAGTGTAAATTTTTCTATTTTAGAACTTTGTTGCAGGGCTTCTCTTAATATCTGATATTAAAAATTTAGTAGTTTTTCTGTACTACAATTACTATTCTTATACATGTTTTTTCTTTCTTTTCTTTTTTGGATAGCCTACTAAAAGCATTTAGCTGTAGGCAGTCTCCCACTTGGAAGTGAGTTATTTGGAAACTGGTGATTAGAACCTCCAAATCTTTTTCTTTCTTTTTTATTTTTTTTTTTAAGTTTTTGCTATAGGGCATGTGTACTTGTCAGAGAAAGACAGAGAGAGGGAAAGGGAGAAATCACTCCCCAGTGAGGAATTGGCACAGGGCAATCCCTTCTCCTCCATTCTCTCCTCAGGATTTTAGGCAGGCATGATTTTCAAGTTGCTGGATCCAGAACTCGAACCCCAGAGTTGGCCATGTGGGATCCAGTTGCCTCAACTTTCATGCCACCCGCTGGCCCTCCAGATGTTTTACTAGTTGAATGAGGGTAAAAAAGTTGGGAAATGTTATAAATGGTCATTTTGATCTGGGATTTTCTACAAATGTTTTGTGATAGAGTAAAAATATACCATTTATAAATTAAGCATTGCTTGTAAGTAACTGATAGATGCCAGATAAAGGGCCATCTGGATAAGAATAAGCAAAGAAGTTCAGAATATTTTATTTTTAGGATAATATATTAGGGGAAAATGCAGTACCTAAACTCTAAAATAGAACAGTTGGTAGCACATAAACATTCCACTGCCCTTTCCCATTTTCTATTTTTAGAAGCCCTTGACACAGTTAAATCTGTTTGTTAATTACAGGTATCAGGATTTTGTACAATAAAGTTTTTCTACTGAATCATTTAGAGAACCAAGATACATGTTCCAGCATAAGACAAAGAAAAGCAGCCTTCTCACAGGATATGCCTGGGACACAACACCATCTTTTATACCACTTTCTAAAGACTGCTTGGACCCTCTTACCTCAAAACCCTTCTCTTTAATCCCCATCCACACTCACACATCAAGTTCCAAGTCAATGGTGTTTACAAGCCAAAAACTATCATTCTGAAATTACTCTGAAATTGATGTCCCCTTTATATCCCCCAAAACCATAGTTTCACTCTTACTAGACATCATACTCCACAGTTTCTCCTCATGTGCTTTCCCTCTAGTGCCTTAGACGTACTCTCTATGGGCCTATTCCCTTTCGTTGTGGGATCACCTACTTTCTCTTCTTTCATAAGCACATAGTTGCCTAGTGGATTCTAAGACACACTGAACCTCTAAATAATGGACAGCAGACTGGAAAACGTATTTTGTGTTTCTATGCTCTTTAGCCCTTTAACATTCCTCACATGCCCCAAGATTAAACAGTCTTACTAATGGGTTTTCAGAAAAGTCATGACATATTTTTTCTATGAAAAAATGACTTTTCTGACAACCCAATAATTTCTTTTATCTGGGAAATCTTGCCATCAGCTTTCCGGTCTCCATGTGCTCTGGTTGGCCATAGGACACGACCTGTTCTTTCACATTGGCCAGCCCTTCATATTCACTTATTTTCCTTCCATTACTCTGCCACTTTTTTTATTCCTGAGCTCACCAAACTCTTTAATATCACATTTATGGGGGGTGGGGGAGCAGGGTCTCAAAAAGTTCATAGAAAATATGTATTATGAGAAAAATATCCTTGGATTTCAATTTTTTTGTATCACAATAAACTTGTATTTTAATTTCATTTTTTCATAGACTTTATGAAGACCCCTTGTATTCATTAGGATTTCAATTATGCTCTTGCTTTTCACAGAATGAGTCACTCTCCCTTTATCTCATTAACTCCTGATTATCTTTTACTCTAATCTCAGATGGAACTTGACTTCCCTTTCTTTGACAATACAAACTTAGCCCTTCTATATTTCTTTTTCTGTAAAGATCATAACACAAACAATTAATTAAAAAAAATTTAAACATTTGTCTTCACTACTAAAATTTTTATTTGTCTGCCAGAGGCTGGATGTGCTTGACAGGGAGAACGAGAGAGAGAGAAAAAGAGAGAGAACACACGCTTCTAGTAAGGCATGATCATACTGCAATCCCTTCTCCATTTCTCTATCCTGTTGTGTGTTTTGGGTACTCACATGCACTTGAAATTTCTTTCGAGCTGCAGGGGCCTTGTTTTTAACCGCAGTCAATCATGGGTGATCTAGCTTCCTTAACCACTAGACCATAGAGTTAGTCCTTTCTCACATTTTAGGCTTCATAGTGTCAAGGGACAGTGTTTGCCATGTTCACTGATACATTTCTATTCCTATTGTTTCACTGGGTATTGAAGAACAGTTGCTGGCTGAATGAATGAAGAAATAGTTGTAGAGAAGAGTTCATATAGGTTTGTGATAGACATTACAAATTTACTTCTAAACTTGTTAAAATTCAGTAGATATGATTCTTACACATTCACAAATGTCAATTAGCTTGCATTAACTATATTGTGTGTTAATGCTCACATTATAGAATTATTAATTATATAATTATATTTTTAAGTGTTTAATTAGGGAAGTACAAAACATATAATTTTTCTGTTTTCTTTCCACCGTTAATAGCATCGATATTTTTCATATGCTTATTATTGACTTATCTGTATATGTCCTTAGTGTGTTTGAGATTTCAATCATTTATTTATTTGATCTGGATATTATTTGTTATGGATATTACTCACTCATTAGTACATTCTTGCAAAAATTTCCTGTAGCTTGACATTTTCATTTTTTAAAACAGATTTTGATTTTTAGAGCAAGTTTGGATTTATAAATAAATTGAGCAGAATCTATAGAGAATCCTCGTACTTCTTCTCCTCCCTCCCCCACCATCAGGTCCAAATTTACCACCTTGCATTAAAATATACATTTGTTATAACTGATAGAGCAATATTGATACTTTTTTTTTTTGAGAAGTATTTTGCTTTAGGGCACGTGTGCTCACCAGAAAGAAAGAGAGAGACAGAGAGACACAAAACAAGAAATTACCCCCCCCCCAGGGGGGATGGCCGTGCCACAGTCCCTTTTCTTCAATTTTCTTCTCGGGATCTTGGGCACGCACGCACACATGCCCGTGTGAGTTTAAGCTGTTGGGTACAGGACTTGAACTGCGGTTGACTACATAGGAGTCCAGTGACATAGCCATTATGAGAACTGCCAACTGCTGGTCCCTTGATATATTATTATTAATTAAAATCTACAGTTTACATTTAGGATCCTATGAGGTTTTTTTTTTTTTTTTTAGAGGTTTTTGTCTTAGGGCATATGCACTTGCCAGAGAGAGAGATGGAGACAGTGAGTGGGAAAGTGAGAAATCACCCCCAGGGGGGATGGTCATGCCACAGTCCCTTCTCCATTCTCTTCGCGGGATCTTGGGCATGCATGCACAAGTGCCTGGTGTGAGTTTCAAGTCACTGGGCTTGGGACTTGAATCATGGTCGGCCATGTGGGAGTTCAGTGACATAACCAAATGCATGATGTCATGTATCCACACGAGAGTAACCTAAGGAACAGTTTCACTGCCTGAAAAATTTCTTGTGTTCCACCTGTGCTTCCCTTTTCTACCCCTCCTTCCCTCACTTTGATAGCTTTACTGATAGAGCAGTGTTGAACTAGATACTTGCCACTTTCCGTTTTATTTTTAAATTGAAAAACAAAATCTTCCAATGAGAGAGAGAGAAAGGGAGGGTAAGAAAGCACTCCCAATTTGGGGATGGTCATCCTTTAATCCCTTTTCCTCCATTTCTCCTTCCGTATGGGATTTTGAGCATGCACAGGCTCATACTGGGTGAGTTTTTCAAGCTATGGTCCAGAACTCAACCGTAGAGTCAGCCATATGGCTTCCAGTCACCCTAATCACCATGTTGGCCCTTTGTTTTATTTTATTTATACTTTTTTTTGTAATATGAGTAATTTGTTATATGCTGAACCTTATGTAAGAACTTATTCCAAATACCTTCTACTTAAATTTAATAAGATATTTGAATAGAAATTATTTTTTATTCTGTTTACTGTATTCACATAAAGTCCCACATCAGAAAATAAACAGCTACAGAGCAAAAGCTAGGATATAACTGGCATATAACCTACAAAATATGCAAACAATAATGATTAATATGTCCTTATACATATCAAAGATCCTAGAATTGTAATAGATATATTTATTACGTAAAATACAGCAAAAAAACCCAAAAACTTCAGACAAGTGAACAAAGTTCATTACTGACTTCATGGAGATCTCCTTTTCTCTCTTTGAGAACTAAAACAAAGAAGTCCTAAAGAGCTATTCCTCATAGTAGTAATACCAAATGCATTCAATACTGAATTTATACTCAAGTATAAATGTATTCTACAGTCTCTCAATAGGCCAGTGGTGGTGTGGTGGTTAAGGTGCTAGACTTCCAAAGGTTTATCATGGTTTAAGTTCATGGCTTGAACATCATGCCAAGGCATGTATATGTGCATGCCAAAATCCTGAGAGAGGAATAGAGAATTGGAATGCAGCATGGCCATTCCCCCCGAAGAGGGGTGGGGGGGTGATAATCTCACTTTCCCTCTCTCTCTCCAGTGAATGCACATGCACTATAAACACTGGTCTTCTCTCTGCTAGCTTGTCTTTTCTGATTCTTCCAAGATGATTTTAATCCTTTTCCTTTTTTTTTTTTTTTTTTTGAGAGTTTTTTTGTTATAGGGCACATGTGCTCACCAGAAAGACAGAAAAAGACAGAGAGAAAGAAAGCGAGAAATCAGGTCCCAGGGGGATGGCCATGCTGCAATCCCTTCTCCTCCATTCTCCTTTTGGGATCTTGGGCATGCATGCACACATGCCCGGTGTGTGTTTAAGCCACCGGGTACGAGACTCAAACCATGGTCAACTACGTGGGAGTCCAGCAACATAGCCATTACGCCAACTGCTGGTCCAATTTTAATCCTTTCTTTGGAATGCCCATGGCTCATCCTACTCGTCTTTTCCATTCTTGTCCATACTCTCACCCAACTTTATAATCATTCCATGTATGTGTCTGTTTTCATGGCTAGAAGAGCTACCTGAAGACTGAGATTAGGACTGATTTAAATATGCTTCTTCTGTGTTCCCTAGTTTGGAGTCCAACATAGATCAAGCCCTCTACACCTTAGTATAAGTGAAACAGCAAATACAATAAAAATATGAAAGCCATGCTAAAATACATTAAACATGAAGTACATTTCCTTTCTAGTTATTGACATTCTTTCAAAATATTCATGTAACCTCTTGTATTGCACCTTTTTAAGCTTCTTCTTCAGAAAAAATAAAGAGGTAAAAAGAGAGGCAATTATGTTAATACAAAGCAGGAGCATTTAGGAGAGTTTAAATCCATTATTTCAGAAATTATGCTTTCCTAGTCATTTCTACCTAGCCATTTTGCTTCTTTCAAACACACTAATTTGGTAGCTGTAGCTTGATTAGCCAATAGGAAAGATATCCCACACATTCTTGAAAAGTAGAAATATAACAACACAAGAACATCATAGTTCTAAACATCTCTATTTATCTAAGAGTTGCTATAACCCATAAATCTAGAGCTTTTTCTTTAGTTTTACAGTGAAAAAAACATGCAAAAATAATTTTATTTAAAAGAGGTCTTGTTGATAATTTTTTCTTTACAAAAATCATTGTTTCCTATGTATCTATGTGATGTCTGTGTATTTATCTTCATGCACATAAAACAAAATGGCCACCCTTTACTGACTATATGATATGCACTGGGCTAAAAGGGTCTTTTATATGACTTCACCAAATACCCACAACAAATTGGTTATGTAAGATTATTGTTTTTCAGGTAAGAAAACCAAAGCTTAGAGAGACTATATTGTCCAATGTCACAAGGACAAATAAAATAGTAAAATAAGGGTCTAAAATGGAGTATGTCTGATGCAAATGCCTTAAAAACAAAAATAGTATTGATCAAAAAACTACTGGCCATGTGTCCACCACAAGCTCTGGCTTAAAAAGAATTTGATGAATTTAAATTAGGTAGTTGACCGAATCCATAGCACGTGGAGTGAAGATCGTTTAGTTATACAAGATGAATGTCCTGACACAGTCACTGATAAGAGCATAATGTTATATATTTACCTCCTTATTTATTCTATATATTTCAAATTGTCCTTTCCTCACATCTCTATTCAGCCTTTCATAGGGTTTTAATGCAGTGGCTATTACTTATGAGTATAGGCAATGGATCAAGATTCCCTGGCTTTAATCCCAATTTTGGTAAGTCTCAGCTTGTGAATTTGGGCAGGTTACTTTCTGTCTCTGTACCTCAGACACCACATCTATGTAGAAAAAAAAAATTAATGATAATAGCATCATGACATTACAGTGTTGTTTTGAAATTAATTTAGTTTCTATATTTAAAGTGTTTTGAATATTTCCAGGGCATAGAAAAAAAATCAACAAATGTACAGGTTTTCTTTCTTTTTTTTTTTTTTCAGTATCTGAAAATAACTAAATCCTGCTTTGGACTGTACACAGCATGTGTGGGAGACAGAAAGGATGGAGAATGAAAGGGAAAGAAGTGACACAAAGTAGACAGGAAGCTTCAGCAGAAAGCACAATAATCTAATGGGATCAAAAAGACATAGATTCGTTGTTTCTTAACTGTCTTTGTTTTAAAGTGTCACTGTCCACAGCAGTGGCTATCTACTGGGGTCAAGTCTGACTTTCCGTTGCTGGCTGGGGCATAACTGACCAATGTGCCCAGGTGAGAAGCCATGGTGGCTTCCCAGGATAAGTCTACCTCTTCCTTGTGGACTGTCTGTTTTACCTGTTACTCTCTAGTTCTCTTGGAAACATTTGTTTCCCAAGAACTTGAGGAAAGTCACTCCTGCATTTCGGGGATTTCTGGCTGAGATCTGTACCTCTGGTTTTATGCACTTTCAGAATTTATCCAATGTCTTGAGGGGAACTCAGCTGTGTTACTGAGTATTCTTCATGCTCCCATTTTGTCACTCCTGCTGATTGGGAGTGCCAAAAACTCTAATGTTTTCTAGGACTCTATAGGTCTGCCTGGGGCCCCGCTTCTCAATCTTTAACCCTTTCTGGAATTAGAAAGTGTCCCCTGGGGGCCTGCTTGCAGTGATGCAGATGAGAAAGGCTGCTGCACTGTGGCTGAGGCCACATGGGGTACCGAGGTTAGGCTCCCAGCCCAACTTAAACATGCAGGGAACATGGCACCCCTATAGTCCTAGCTAACTGGAAAACTGGAGCAAGAGGAGCACAATATAGTCAGATTTTGTTGAAAATCTCTCTCTTATACTCTTTCTCTCATTAAAAAAGTAAAAGTAAAATAAAAAAAAGAGAGACAAGAAAGTGCCCTCCAGGAAAGCTAAGGATCCTGTGTGTGTAAATATATTATCTTATTTGTTCTTAGACCATTTGCCTACCTATCCCAACCAACCCATTAAGACTTTTTAAAGAATTTCCAGGGGCCAGCAGGTGGTGTAGTGGCTAAGGCACTGGATTCCCACATGGTCGATATGGTTCAAGTCCTGGACCTAGTGGCTTGAAACT
Organism: Tupaia belangeri chinensis; assembly: GCF_000334495.1. Lineage (NCBI taxonomy): Eukaryota > Metazoa > Chordata > Mammalia > Scandentia > Tupaiidae > Tupaia > Tupaia belangeri. The sequence goes on from NW_006159847.1 coordinate 901,265, forward strand.
CACACTAGGCACGTGTGCATGTGTGCCCCAAATCCTGAGAGCAGAATCAAGGAGAAGGAATTGTGGAATGGCCATCCCCCCAGGGGGTGATTTCTCTATATCTCTCTGTGTTTCCGGCAAGCCCAGGCACCCTATGACCTTCTGTATGCCTTAGTCGTCTCAGTTTCATATCCATTAAAAAGGCATATTACAATACTTCTCTTAGGGGTCAGCAGATGGAGTAATGCTTACATCACTAGATTTCCATGTAGTTGACCATGATTCAAGTCCCGGACCCGGCAGCTTACAACTCATGCTGGGCTTGCATGCCCAAAATCCATCTCCAAAAAGGAGAATGGAGGAGAAAGGATTGCAGTGTGGCCATACCCCCTGAGAGGTGATTTCTCATTTTCTGTCTCTCTGTCTCTTTATGTCTCTCCAGTGAGTGCACACACCCTATAGCAAAAATTTCCCTTAAAAAAAAAGAAAAACAACTTTTCTTGTAAAACTATAGTGAGGACTGGATGGGTTACTCATATACAATGCTCATAATAGTGTTTGGCAATACTGAAGGAAGGGGTACCGAAAATTAGCTATTGTTATTGAATAAGACTTCCAAAACAGGAATCAGATTCTTTTTCTGCATATAAAATAGCCTTTTATTCGGTAAACTAATTTGAAGGAGGTTTTGCTTTTAATAAATTAACTTATCCCTCATCGTTCTTAGCTCTGTTAGACTCCGTGTCCTCCTTTTTTTAAAAAAAAATCAATTTTAATGATCCACTTACTAACTTGAAATGAAATACATAAATAATATAATTTACATCTAAGATGATTATAGTAAAATAGTATAATGTTCTATAAAACATAAATATAAAAGGGAAATAATTTATAAGTTAACCTAAATTTAATATAAACATAATCAGGCATGAGTTCACAAGAAGGAAAAAAATGTAGTCAGATGTTCTATGTATTTATATGAGTAAATTTGTATTTGAAATAAGAAAATGAGGAACAGTGTGAGGAAGAGGTCAGAATGACCCACACACCAACTAACACTGAGGTGTCACTGCATCCCCCTGTCCAGGCTTTATCTTCAGTCATCATCCCTGTCACCCCCTGCGCCGAAGAGAAAGGCTGAAAGTGGTGCCAAAGGCGATAAAGTCAAGGACAAACCACAGAGAAGATCTGTAACACTGTCTGCCAAACCAGCTCTTCCAAAGCCAGAGCCCAACCCTACAAAGGTCCCTGCAAATAAGGGAGAGCAGGTACCCAAAGATAGAAAGGAAAACGATGATTTTAGCAAGGATGAGCATAATCTTTCAGAAAATGGAGATGCCAAAACAGAGTAGGCACAGAAAGCTGAAGGTGCTGGAGATGCCGAAAGAAGTGTGTGCAGTTGTGGTAACTGTGTCCTGGTGATTGCACAGTCTGAAAGACTGTATTTTATCCAGTTTCATAAAAATATGGAATTTTGTTTACCTTTTTTTAAAGCTACATTGTTACCACACAGAATATTTCACTTTTTTTGAGGGGGAAGGGACATTTTTTACAAATAGAGTATCTCAGACGTGGACTAATTTAGGGGAAAACATCTTCCTTTTCTGATTTTGAGAGACTTCTCAAAATCAGTTTTGAGAGACTTCCTGTTGTCTCCCAGGAGGAGGGATTTCCTGACATTGACACACACAGCCATCTATGACACAAATGCCTTGTTGTGGGGACACGTTTAAGAGAGAGAGTCTGAGGTGTGGGGACAGGGACATGCGCTGAGCAAACACCACATGCTCTTTTGGGATTTGGCAGAACCTTGTAACTTATCTTTCCCTGACCTTGGCTGCAGACAGAGCAAGGGTGGAAATTACTAGGGGCATTCCAACAGACACATCTGATGGACTTCAAGAAACATCTTGACCCCAAATAGTAAAGTCCAATCCCTGCCCTGCATCTGAAAGGTTCTTTAGACTTCTCTGGGTGTGGTGGTGCACTCCTTATGGAGAAGTTCTTTAGCTCCTTCCCCACACCTAACAGCTAGTTCTCTGCATTAGAAAGTAAGATGAGATTTACTCTAGATGGGATTACCACCAAGAGATACACCTTGCCCTGGGTATGACTAATCCCTTATAGATTTGTTAACTGCTTCTTATTGTCTGTAACCTGGCAACTAATCCATGAAGTGTCATGAGACATACATGTGTAATGTCTCCTTGTACTATAAATAAAGATGTCCAGTTCATCTGGGCGGCACAAGTTGCTTGGGCTACCTAGGCTCAGGCTGCCTGTGTCCGTTTCTACTCTATCCTTTGCCTCATTTTTTCTGCTTCTTCCATATTAGCGCTAAGCCCAGGGGCAGACGCCGACACCTTGTGATATGGAAAAACTAAAATTTGCTTTTATGTTCTCCTTCTCTCCACCTTCATCATAGAGTTAACTTTCTTAAACCAGAGATCTGACCACAAAAGATCGGTCACCAGTATGTCAGGAATCTGGACTTTGCAATGACACCACTGAGACAGTGTTCCCCCAAAGAGCACATGTTCCTTTTCTCTATTACGGACCTTCTGATGGATAAATCAACTTTTTTGTTTGTTTGTTTTCTGAAAGTTAGGGTAGGCTCATGTACATGCTGAATATGAAATGTTAACTCTTACTCTAAACCTTCCCTGTTCAATTTATCAGATGAAGACTTTACTGGGTTTTATACTGGCTATCCAATTTTGGTAGTCTACTGAAGAAGAAAGTTATTGTATATTTTCAAAATTATCTGCCCATGTTCTGCCTAAAATACCATAAATGTTTAAAAAAAGTATCTTTAATAAAACGGGATAGTTTGGCTTTAAAAAAAAAGAACATCAAAATCCTTTACACGAAAGAATACAGAGAAAGAAAAAGCACAGGAGCATAGGATACTGCAGTAAAACTGGTGTTTCAATAAAGAATGACATACCGCATTGTAAGGGAAAGTAGACTATAACACCAATTAAAGTAGAACATACATGCCGAGACACATTACTCTTAAAAAAAAAAAAGAAAAAAGATGAGATAATTGTATTCATGCAAATGTACTAGGCTGCATTTGTATGTGTACTGTCGTTTAGAAATTATGTTATATGATGACGTGGTTGCAGTAATAAAAATATATCACAAAGTACCTAAGTAGAAGCATACATCTGGTTTCTGAATATCTGGCAGGACTTTTGGACATCATTACAAGGCATGGCGATATTCTTCATTGTTCAATGGGTTTCAAATGTGTACCATTCTATCCAGTCAGAATTGAGGAACTGATGTCAGACTTACAGCAGGGCTGGACAGAAGAGACCTCTGTCAGAGTAGATAATAACATTAGGTAGCAAGATTGTTACACACTAACTGGCCAGCGGCACCTGGCAGAGGCCTGCAACTTACTAAGCTTAGAGAATACTTCTCTGCTTGTAAGGCAGTATTTCAATAGAGATGCGCCAAGGTGAACTGCCTGAATATTAGCCCTCATCACGTGGCACTGTCCTGAACATCGCAGATGTCTAGGGCCCTTGCCACCTGCCCACGTGAGTGGTGTCTTCCCAAACTGGCAACTGAACAAACAAGGCCCAGAAATTCAGAAAACAACTCTGGGGGGAAAGGAGGGAAAGCATACCACATTATTCCAGGTAGAGTAAAACGAATCCTTTATGACTATTATTAACTAAAAGTCTCTAGTTGCTACCTTAAAAGCAATGTAAAAAGTTGGTAGAGAAAATAGAGCAGAATCAAGGAGAAGGAATTGTGGAATGGCCATCCCCCCAGGGGGTGATTTCTCTATATCTCTCTGTGTTTCCGGCAAGCCCAGGCACCCTATGACCTTCTGTATGCCTTAGTCGTCTCAGTTTCATATCCATTAAAAAGGCATATTACAATACTTCTCTTAGGGGTCAGCAGATGGAGTAATGCTTACATCACTAGATTTCCATGTAGTTGACCATGATTCAAGTCCCGGACCCGGCAGCTTACAACTCATGCTGGGCTTGCATGCCCAAAATCCATCTCCAAAAAGGAGAATGGAGGAGAAAGGATTGCAGTGTGGCCATACCCCCTGAGAGGTGATTTCTCATTTTCTGTCTCTCTGTCTCTTTATGTCTCTCCAGTGAGTGCACACACCCTATAGCAAAAATTTCCCTTAAAAAAAAAGAAAAACAACTTTTCTTGTAAAACTATAGTGAGGACTGGATGGGTTACTCATATACAATGCTCATAATAGTGTTTGGCAATACTGAAGGAAGGGGTACCGAAAATTAGCTATTGTTATTGAATAAGACTTCCAAAACAGGAATCAGATTCTTTTTCTGCATATAAAATAGCCTTTTATTCGGTAAACTAATTTGAAGGAGGTTTTGCTTTTAATAAATTAACTTATCCCTCATCGTTCTTAGCTCTGTTAGACTCCGTGTCCTCCTTTTTTTAAAAAAAAATCAATTTTAATGATCCACTTACTAACTTGAAATGAAATACATAAATAATATAATTTACATCTAAGATGATTATAGTAAAATAGTATAATGTTCTATAAAACATAAATATAAAAGGGAAATAATTTATAAGTTAACCTAAATTTAATATAAACATAATCAGGCATGAGTTCACAAGAAGGAAAAAAATGTAGTCAGATGTTCTATGTATTTATATGAGTAAATTTGTATTTGAAATAAGAAAATGAGGAACAGTGTGAGGAAGAGGTCAGAATGACCCACACACCAACTAACACTGAGGTGTCACTGCATCCCCCTGTCCAGGCTTTATCTTCAGTCATCATCCCTGTCACCCCCTGCGCCGAAGAGAAAGGCTGAAAGTGGTGCCAAAGGCGATAAAGTCAAGGACAAACCACAGAGAAGATCTGTAACACTGTCTGCCAAACCAGCTCTTCCAAAGCCAGAGCCCAACCCTACAAAGGTCCCTGCAAATAAGGGAGAGCAGGTACCCAAAGATAGAAAGGAAAACGATGATTTTAGCAAGGATGAGCATAATCTTTCAGAAAATGGAGATGCCAAAACAGAGTAGGCACAGAAAGCTGAAGGTGCTGGAGATGCCGAAAGAAGTGTGTGCAGTTGTGGTAACTGTGTCCTGGTGATTGCACAGTCTGAAAGACTGTATTTTATCCAGTTTCATAAAAATATGGAATTTTGTTTACCTTTTTTTAAAGCTACATTGTTACCACACAGAATATTTCACTTTTTTTGAGGGGGAAGGGACATTTTTTACAAATAGAGTATCTCAGACGTGGACTAATTTAGGGGAAAACATCTTCCTTTTCTGATTTTGAGAGACTTCTCAAAATCAGTTTTGAGAGACTTCCTGTTGTCTCCCAGGAGGAGGGATTTCCTGACATTGACACACACAGCCATCTATGACACAAATGCCTTGTTGTGGGGACACGTTTAAGAGAGAGAGTCTGAGGTGTGGGGACAGGGACATGCGCTGAGCAAACACCACATGCTCTTTTGGGATTTGGCAGAACCTTGTAACTTATCTTTCCCTGACCTTGGCTGCAGACAGAGCAAGGGTGGAAATTACTAGGGGCATTCCAACAGACACATCTGATGGACTTCAAGAAACATCTTGACCCCAAATAGTAAAGTCCAATCCCTGCCCTGCATCTGAAAGGTTCTTTAGACTTCTCTGGGTGTGGTGGTGCACTCCTTATGGAGAAGTTCTTTAGCTCCTTCCCCACACCTAACAGCTAGTTCTCTGCATTAGAAAGTAAGATGAGATTTACTCTAGATGGGATTACCACCAAGAGATACACCTTGCCCTGGGTATGACTAATCCCTTATAGATTTGTTAACTGCTTCTTATTGTCTGTAACCTGGCAACTAATCCATGAAGTGTCATGAGACATACATGTGTAATGTCTCCTTGTACTATAAATAAAGATGTCCAGTTCATCTGGGCGGCACAAGTTGCTTGGGCTACCTAGGCTCAGGCTGCCTGTGTCCGTTTCTACTCTATCCTTTGCCTCATTTTTTCTGCTTCTTCCATATTAGCGCTAAGCCCAGGGGCAGACGCCGACACCTTGTGATATGGAAAAACTAAAATTTGCTTTTATGTTCTCCTTCTCTCCACCTTCATCATAGAGTTAACTTTCTTAAACCAGAGATCTGACCACAAAAGATCGGTCACCAGTATGTCAGGAATCTGGACTTTGCAATGACACCACTGAGACAGTGTTCCCCCAAAGAGCACATGTTCCTTTTCTCTATTACGGACCTTCTGATGGATAAATCAACTTTTTTGTTTGTTTGTTTTCTGAAAGTTAGGGTAGGCTCATGTACATGCTGAATATGAAATGTTAACTCTTACTCTAAACCTTCCCTGTTCAATTTATCAGATGAAGACTTTACTGGGTTTTATACTGGCTATCCAATTTTGGTAGTCTACTGAAGAAGAAAGTTATTGTATATTTTCAAAATTATCTGCCCATGTTCTGCCTAAAATACCATAAATGTTTAAAAAAAGTATCTTTAATAAAACGGGATAGTTTGGCTTTAAAAAAAAAGAACATCAAAATCCTTTACACGAAAGAATACAGAGAAAGAAAAAGCACAGGAGCATAGGATACTGCAGTAAAACTGGTGTTTCAATAAAGAATGACATACCGCATTGTAAGGGAAAGTAGACTATAACACCAATTAAAGTAGAACATACATGCCGAGACACATTACTCTTAAAAAAAAAAAAAGAAAAAAGATGAGATAATTGTATTCATGCAAATGTACTAGGCTGCATTTGTATGTGTACTGTCGTTTAGAAATTATGTTATATGATGACGTGGTTGCAGTAATAAAAATATATCACAAAGTACCTAAGTAGAAGCATACATCTGGTTTCTGAATATCTGGCAGGACTTTTGGACATCATTACAAGGCATGGCGATATTCTTCATTGTTCAATGGGTTTCAAATGTGTACCATTCTATCCAGTCAGAATTGAGGAACTGATGTCAGACTTACAGCAGGGCTGGACAGAAGAGACCTCTGTCAGAGTAGATAATAACATTAGGTAGCAAGATTGTTACACACTAACTGGCCAGCGGCACCTGGCAGAGGCCTGCAACTTACTAAGCTTAGAGAATACTTCTCTGCTTGTAAGGCAGTATTTCAATAGAGATGCGCCAAGGTGAACTGCCTGAATATTAGCCCTCATCACGTGGCACTGTCCTGAACATCGCAGATGTCTAGGGCCCTTGCCACCTGCCCACGTGAGTGGTGTCTTCCCAAACTGGCAACTGAACAAACAAGGCCCAGAAATTCAGAAAACAACTCTGGGGGGAAAGGAGGGAAAGCATACCACATTATTCCAGGTAGAGTAAAACGAATCCTTTATGACTATTATTAACTAAAAGTCTCTAGTTGCTACCTTAAAAGCAATGTAAAAAGTTGGTAGAGAAAATACTATTCCATTAATATAGAACCCACTGCTAGAGAGAAAAATGTTTAGGAGAGAAGGGTTTTTATTTTTATTTTCATAAGAGAAAAGAAATGCTCACATTCTGTGTATTTTGACACGTGTGATCTCATGAATAGAGGCAAACAAACGAAACAAAGAAACTAAAAATACACTCAGATCCTCTTCTTATGTAATCTGAATGAGAAATAGTGATACTGGGTATCAATTTGTGTTGGTTTCTTTACTCTGTGACCATAAGTTCCTTCTTAATAGAACAATTTAGAGAAAGAGAAATACTTGTTATTGTGACAATGGAATGCTAGAATTTGTTCCTGAAATTAGAGGACCACAGGTAAAATGATCAAATCGCATGTAATACATTTATTTCAGCCCAATTTTATTAACAATTTACAGATGGCATGAAGATATGTTATTTACTTATTTTGACTTTCTGAAAAGGATTCTTTCTTTTTTCTTCTTCTAATCTTCATTCACTTAAATAATATACCGTATATATAAATATTTAAGATAATTCTGGTAAGTTTATATTACATTCTATATCTTTAAATGGACATGTCAACTGTCAAACAGTAGGAGGCCTGTCTACAATAAGTTCAATATTCTTACCACAAATATAGAATTAGGGCATACTATTTTTTAAAAAATTTGCAACAGGATGCATGCACTCACTGGAAACAAAGAGAGAGAAAGAGAGAGAGAGAGAGAGACATAATGCACCCCCCCCCACACACACACACACACTACCTCCAAAGGGATGGCTATGATGCAATTTCTTGTCTTCATTCTCTTGAGATTTTGAGTGCATATGCACACATGCCTGGTTTGTGTTTCAAGCTGCCAGGTCTAGGATTTGAAACACACAACTGACATGGGATCCAACACTTTAACCACTTGGCCACCAGCTGGCCCTAGGGCACATTTTTATAAAAATTATTTTTATAAAATAATGTCAGAATTTCTAAATTAATCTGAAAATTTTAAATGAATGATTACCTCTAACTGTAGATGACATTTTGAGGGATATTTACATTCCTATTTGTTAGGATTATTATTATTAGTCATCTTATTCTGACTATAGATTTTATGGATTTGCATAATCTTACATTGGAGTTATAAACATAAAAACAAGTTTGTTGAAGCTTTGGGGAAACATATTAGTCAACTCATACAGAAAGTAGAATTGAATAATAAATCCTCTATTGCATTTTTAGAATTGTTGATCAAGTCTAGTATAAAAAAATTCAAACAAGGCCAGCCAGTATAATTCCAGGACATTATATGAATATAGAGGATATTAATTGTGATGGTTAGTTTTGGGTGTCAACTTGACTAGACTAAGGAATAATCTAGAAAAATATTCCTTTGAATTTGTCCATGAGGGGGTGTTTCCAGAAGGGATTAAGATGGTATTCTAACTAGACTAGATTTGGACAATCTGTCCTCAATATGGGCAGGCATGAACCAATCAACAAGGGGACTAGAGAGAAAAAATACAGAAGATGGAGAGTCCCTTTGGAGTCAGAAAGCTATATTTCTGTTGCCTCAACATCAGAACCAAGGCTCACTTGCCTTCTATCTCTGGGATTTCTATCAGTGGTTCCCTGGAGTCTCAGGTATGAGCCTCAGACTAAGTTACATCAATGACTTTCTGGCCTTGAATTTAGGGCTTGGATGGTCCAAGCTACCAGAATCCCAGGATCTCCAGTTCATAGAGGGCTTGTGGTAAGTCTTCTCAGCTACCATGACTGCATGAGCCAAATCTTTCCATAAGTTATTTCTTCAGTATCTGTAAACCTATTGACTCTGTCTCCCTAGAAAATTGTGACTAATACATTAATAAACACATTAGCCAAAGATGATTATCTAGTTTAAGTTTGAGCTAAGGTATTTATTTACTTTTTCTCTTGCTCTTAAAAATTTGGTAAACTCTTTTATCAATAGTATCTTTCTCCTTTGGAAAAAAAGATCATTAGATAAAATTGCTTGTTTGAGATTTTTTATAACAATAGGGGGAGGGTGAAGTTGTGTCACTAATAAAACTAAGATTTGCTTAATTTCAAAGTTATGAATGAATCCCTAGGGACAGAATCAAGATAGAAAGAAATGTACAAAAAGGATACAAAAGAGGAGCAAGTTATATTCCCAAGTGTTTTTATTTTTATTTATGGAGCCCCTCCAAAGAATAATTGAAGCTTTAGATGCTCAATAAAAACTGCTGTATGATGAATGAATGAATGAGTTGCACTGAACTCAAAAAGAGGCTACCAGAACATTCTTCTTTGTGTCAACATCTGGGTCAATACATCTATAACTCAAACATACTCAAAAATAAAATCTTTCTCTATAGACAAAGGATGGGAAGTCAACAAGATTAAAGCCTTAACCAGGCAAATAGAAGTCAAAGATTTGTAATGGTCATAAAAGGCTTGATAGTCAGGTTAAAACTGCTATCACCAAATATGTGAGAGCCACAAAATATGATTACTGGGTCTACATTTTAACTTATGGAATTTTTCTAAAATTTATGGCTGTCTGTAGGACAAGCATTCTCAGGGGGTGATTCTCAATTTGTCCTCTTTTAAGATAAAGATTTTATATTTAAGATCAAAACATAGAAAGCTCAAAATTTTCCCTGTTGAAGTGATATTTGCAGGTGAATTTATTGTACTTGACAAGGACCAGATTTATAGCTCCAGTACCTGAATCACTTGGTTATACTCAGAAATAATACAAGTTTAACAGTAACTTCTACCCTCTATGGATAGTATAAAACTATTTTCTGGAACTATCATATATAACACTGCTGTTTTCCCAAAAATCTCTCAGTAAGTGGCTTACTACACTTATTATGTTCACATATGCAGAGTTTTTAAAGAGTTTATGAAAAATGTGTATTAAGGGGCCAGCCCCACAGAGCAGTAGTTAAAATAGCTGAATTCCACATGGCCAATTGCAGTGTATGTGCCCAAAATTGTGACAGGATGGAGAAATGGAGAAGGGATTGTGGCTTGACCACATCACATTGGAGAGTGCATGCACCCTCCAGCTGTATCTCTGTATCTTTCTGAAAGGAGCATATGTGCTCTTTAGCAATTAAAAAAAAATGTGTATTGGGGACCAGCAGGTGGTGTGGTGGTTAAGGCGCTAGACACTCCCACATGGCCAACCAGGGTTCAAGTCCTGAATCTAGTGGCTTCCTCTCTCACTTCCTTTCTTTCTCACTGTTACCCTCTGTCTCTCTCTGGTCAAACTAAAAAATAAATGAATGAATAAATTAAGTAAAATAAATAATTATTAAAAAATGTGTACTATGAAAAAAAATTTCAAAACTGTTTATATCAAAACAAACTCACACATTAATTCCATTTTCCATAAAGTCCCTCATATATGTCTACAACAGAATAAAACTGCCTACTCAAGCAATTCCATTCACATGTTCAATTTAATTGTTCAACTGAGCAAAAGAAAATTTGCTTTTCTGTTAGGTTTTTCAGAATATTAGATAAAGAACAGATCAGTTTCATACGAGTTTTAAACTCTAACTCAATTGGACTTTCAGGTGTTTTTACTATTGCATGACTAGAGAGAAAGAATATGTGATCTCTTTTTTATTTTATTCTCATTTGAGACACATTCTATAAAACTGGTAAAGATTCCTATCTCTTAAGTCAGAAAGATCTAAGTTCTAACCCAAGCTCTGTCACATTAGCAAATAGTTCATAAAGATAAATAATAGTTAATAATAGAAATTTCAGCTTCTCTATCTGTAAAATGGGCAAAATGATATGTAATTTACCTGTAATTTTATAAAAATTAGCTTATATTAGATAATCAGATATGAAGAGCTTAGGACAAAATCTGATACAAAATAAGAATTTAATAAAATTTAATAAATGATGGTAATGAAGAAGATAATTATGGGAGAGATTAAATATTATTTAACAACTTGTAAGCTGAGATCAGTAGACCCTTATTGAGTGTAAGTTATTTTAGTATTAGCTTTCATTATAAGTAAGGGCACAGCCATCATTTATTAAGTCCTCTCTATCAGAGTTCTGGACCATCCAAATGTTTGGTGCAGTGCTAATTCTTCAGTTCTGAATTGTGAGACATCACAGAATGGTTTTTTAGCAAGTTAGGGGTAGTAAGGTCTTCAGGGAATGTTGGAATGCAGGAACCATACAATTTCAATATTTTTAACAATAAAACATAAGTGTTTTAATGTTGTATTTCAAATGAGTATCCACCCTCTGTCACGATCACGATAGCAAGTTTAAAGTTGGTAACTCTGAAGTGAAATAAGTAGAGAAAATATGCAACCAATAATACTTAGAGCAAATATTAATTCATTTTGTGAAACTCAGTGGAGAAAGGAACAGACTTACCGTGTGTAACCACATAATGTTTGTGTCCTTGCCACTCCTCAAATTCAGGTTAAAACCCTAACCACCAATGTGACTATTTGGAGATACATTCTTTGGGACATAATTAGGTTTGGATAAGGTCAGGAGGGTGGGTTGGTTTCTTTGTCAGGACAGAAAGAGAGGCCAGAGTTTGCTCCTTGTCTCCACCACGTGAGGACACAGTGAGAAGATGGTCATTAGCAAGGCAGGAAGAGAGCCCTCACCAGAACCAAATATGCCAGCATCTTGATCACGGAAATCCCAAGTTCTACTGATAAAACTGTGTGAAGTAGGTGTCTATTTACGCCATCCAGCCTGTGGCATTTTGTTAAGGCAGCCTGAGCAGACTATGACAGCATGGTTCACTGTCATTCTGAATGAAACATTCTTTGTTTATGTTCTTGTTTGTGTCAGATGCCTTGAGTTTTCATCAAGAGGGGATTGGTTTTCCCAGTCTTATCTGTGTGTTTAATTTATGCATGGCCCATATGGGACTGAAGGTGAGTAGCAGTCCTAAAGTCACTGCCTCAGTAGTTCGGAAGATGTACCTAAAACATGTGCACTGCTTCCTCAGCTATTTCCGCAAATATCCCTTTTCTGCTATTCCCTGTTATAAACGTTGCCATCTTCTGTTACTACATCTCAAATGCTTGTAGTGAAAGAACATTTGCCAAAAATTAATAGCATGAAAAGTTGCAACCAGCGCTAAAGCGCCATTATTGTGGAAAGTATAACGTAAGTCAACATATACAAAAATACTGATATATTTTATGGGCAAAAAAATGAAAATCCACACATGGGTCCTGCAACCATATATCTATAAAAGTAAAGTGAGGGAAATCTTGTCCTTTATGTAGAGGAAAGTATGGCTATTCTAACTTAAACATGAAAATCTAGTTCTGGCTTTGTATTTTTATAGGAAAAGTCTAAATATCTAAAATTTATTATTGATAACAGAATTTTTAAGAACAAAGATAAATATGTAAATAAAGAGGAATGTAAAGAGTGTTTAATTAAGCCGATAAAATGTAAAATAAT
>NW_006159847.1:914489-934040 GCF_000334495.1 Tupaia belangeri chinensis
GAAAGAGTGATTTACTCGGTAGCTTCTTTGAGAGGTCCTGGAGTTAATAAAACGCCAATTCCTTAAAAAGTAAGAAAGCATTACCCTTGAACTTACAGCTCAAACAAAATGTGGGAACAGAGCTAAAATTGCATTTTCAAACACCTATGCTGAAATGATGTTCTGGGAAATATATGGGGCTTTATGAAGAACAAATTCTGTCACAGTGGTAGCAGATATCTTTCTATTGACAGAATAATGGGATAGTACATCAGGGAGAAGCATTTGATGCAATTCGTCTGGACTTTAGAAAGAGTTTGATTCAGTCTTGTTTGAAGTATTAATCAAGTAATGGGGAAAAGTGTGCTGAAGGCCTCGCTGCTATTAAGTGGATCAGCATCTGGCCTATTTAGTCAATCAGAGGCTCTCAGAATATTGCTATTAATAGCTCACTATGTCTGGAACTAGAGAATACATGGAATCAGATATAATTAATTCTATACTATAAATACAGTATAAAATAGAAAATAAGTAGGAATCAATACCTTCCCTATCAGTATTAAATACCAACATTAACATAAATAATTATCTATAAATATTTAACCTTGGTATCGTGGTTTATTTAAGGTTTTTACATTCTGTCATTTTTAAAACTGGAAGATGGGGGCTAGCAGGTGGCATAGTAATTAAGATGCTGGATTCCCATATAGCTAACCCCAGTTCAAGTCCTGGACCTGGCAGTTTACCTTCTCACATTCCTTCTTTCTCTCCCTCCCTCTCTCTCTGGTGAGTACACATGCCCTATAGCAAATTATAATAATAATAATGATAAATAAAATTAAAAATAAATATTTTTTTAATGGAAGATGGAACAATTCATTGCACTTACTGGAAAACAAAACGGATGAAGATAATTGGTATGTTGAAAGTGGCCAGGCCTGTCCCATTGTCTAGTGGTTAAAAGAGTAATGTCTTACATGGTTAACTGCACTGTTTGAAATAGCACCGTTGGCCCAAGAAATGGGCCAGACATGTGTGTCCATGACAAAACCCTGCCAGAATGGAGAAATGGAGGATAAGTGGTTGTGGCATGACTAGGTCTTGTTGAAGGGTGCTTTCTCCTTCTCCTTCTCTTTGTGTCTCTCTCTGGCAAGTGCATGTGCCCTCTGGCAACTAAAGAAAAAGAAAAAAGAGAAAAGAAAAGTGACCACATGATATTTTAGCATGGTTAAAATGATAAATAAGGAAAAAGGAAACTAGGTTATATTATTTTGTGAATTTGGCAGATAATATCAGTCATAATCTTTAAAAAAATTTTTTTTGAGGTTTTTGCCATAGGGTATATGCACTGACCAAAGAAAGTTGGAAAGAGACAGTAAGAGGGAAAGTGATAAATCACCTCCCGGGGGAATGGCCATGCCTCAATCCCTTCTCTTCCATTCTCCTCCTGGGATTTTAGGCATGCATGCACATGTGCTTGGTGTGATTTTCAAGCCTCCAGGTCTGGGACTTGAACTGCAGTGGAACATGTGGGAGTCCAGTGCCTTAACCACTAAGCCACCCACTGACCCCTCTAGTTATAACCTTACCTAGCATACACTAAGTGCTTAACATGTTCTAGGTACTATATATCACATTCTCTCCCTAAAGGCAGACAACAAGCCTATGAAGCACCTGTTAACAAGTATTTCCTAATCTCATAGACATACAGATGAACACAAATACAGAGAATTAGAGAATTCAGGATTTAGAAAGAAATTTGAGGGTTAGCTAATCCAAGTTACTTCACGGGGAAATTATGGCCAGAAAGTCTGTCATAAATAAATTGTTGAGAGCATGTAAAAATAGGGGTTAGGACCTGAGAACAGACTCATTGAGAAAAATATAATAACATTTTGTTTTGCTCTTACGATAGGAGGACCACTGAATGAAAAAGAGAATGAAAGGAAAGTAGGATACGCCATGTAAGTGTTATTAGATTTAATGAATGGGCTTGGGTGATGACTTAGAATTGTTTTACCTTAGTGGGTGGGAGCAGAAGACATTTTACAGGGTTTAAAGGGGTGTGTGTGTGTGTGTGTGTGTGTGTGCATATGTAGAAAATTGGACTGAAGTGCATAAACCAGTTGAGGAGTTTTGTTGCACACGAATAAAAGAAAACTGTAGAAAGAGTTAAATAATTAAATCAAGATTATTTTAAGGAATTTGGGAAGAAAATTTGAAAACCATCAGGGAAAGCTTGAATGGTTAAGCAGAGATGAAAACTGTTCAGCACCAGGAATCAAAGTTAATTTTGGTGTAGAATAGTCTAAAACAGAGGAAAAAAATAACTCAAGCAGGTAAGTTTTTTTCTTAGAAATGAGTTACAAGTAAGTTACACCAATGCACAGAAAAGATGCTAGCATGATGGAAGAGGTGATTTGGGCCAAAATAGCATGAGTGTGGAGTTAGTAAGAACATACCCTGGTAAGGACACCAGAGAATTGGTGGGGGTTACCTAGCAGGGGTACAAATTTTATTTAGCATATGTATGTAGTTTAATTAGTACTGTTACAGTTCTGCATTTTGTCATAGCTTTCTTTTTTTGGGGGGGAGGTTTTTTCACTATAGGGCACGTGTGCTCGCCAGACAGACAGAGAGAGACATAGAGACAGAAAGTGAGAAATCACCCCCCAGGGGCGATGGCCACACCGTAATCCCTTCTCCTCCATTCTCCTCTCAGGATCTTGGGCATGCACGCACATGCCCCCAGCGTGAGTTTATGTCGCCAGGTCCAGGACTTGAACCGCAGTCGACTACATGGGAGTCCAGTGACATTGCCATTACGCTAATTGCTGGTCCCATATAATAATTTCTTTTTCCTGAAATACATTCTTCAGAAGTTTCTTCAGTGAGATTATGTAAGTATTAAAGAGACAGGATAGAAGGAAGCTAGATATATAACTGTAGATGTCTTTTTGTTTCAGTAATTTGAAGATATCTTTTTAATTCACCGTTTCTCAGAAATTTAATTGTTACTACTTTGTAAGTTATGGCATTTTCTCCTTGAATGCGTTTACTATATTCTATTTAGTTTTACATTCTATAATTTCACTGTGTAAATCTAGGTATAGATTATGTGTTTATTACATATTTGGATTTTTTGTATATTCTCCCTGAAATTTTATTTAGTTAGTGGCATTAAAACCTTCAAATACTGTGTTTTCCATTTTCTCTACTTTTTTCTATATATATTTCTATTGGCATTTATAGTAGCAAGAGTGCCTAATAACTCAATAGTACTTTTGAATTATTTATTTATTTATTTATTTATTTATTTATTTAACTTGCTATAGGGCACATGTACTCATCAGAGGGAAACAGAGAGAGAGAGAGTGAAACATCAAACTGCCAGGTCTGGAACTTGAACCATGATCAGCCATTTGGGAGTCCAGCACCTTAACCACTATACCACCTGCTGTCTCCAAATCAATAGTATTTTAATATATCAATCTTACTAAGTCATTATTTTATCATCTGAAACTACAGTATCATTAAAATAAAAATCAACTAAAAAGAAAACTAATTTCATAATTTTTAAATTTTGGTGCTTAGAAGTTGTCTGACCTCATGCCAAAATACCTGAAATCCTGGATTGTTATTTGACTAAGCAGTCACTTAACTCAATATAAGTTATTAGTCAAAGACATCATATTTTTTAAATCCTTACTGCACAAAATCTACTATTTCATGTTAAAACAAAAAACAACAACAAAAAGCAAGCATTAGCCTATGTTTTTGAAGGGAAATGAAAATATGTTAGTTATTTAAAATTTTACAACATTTTCTATAGTGTTTTATGAATGTCATAAAAATAGATATATAACAGGATCAGTATTTTATTTATGAAGCTTGAGTAGATGGAAAAAATCTTTATATGTAGATATGTGTGTGCACAGATTGATACAGAATCTCTCTCATTCTTGACCCATGATCAGCCATTTGGGAGTCCAGCACCTTAACCACTATACCACCTGCTGTCTCCAAATCAATAGTATTTTAATATATCAATCTTACTAAGTCATTATTTTATCATCTGAAACTACAGTATCATTAAAATAAAAATCAACTAAAAAGAAAACTAATTTCATAATTTTTAAATTTTGGTGCTTAGAAGTTGTCTGACCTCATGCCAAAATACCTGAAATCCTGGATTGTTATTTGACTAAGCAGTCACTTAACTCAATATAAGTTATTAGTCAAAGACATCATATTTTTTAAATCCTGAATGCACAAAATCTACTATTTCATGTTAAAACAAAAAACAACAACAAAAAGCAAGCATTAGCCTATGTTTTTGAAGGGAAATGAAAATATGTTAGTTATTTAAAATTTTACAACATTTTCTATAGTGTTTTATGAATGTCATAAAAATAGATATATAACAGGATCAGTATTTTATTTATGAAGCTTGAGTAGATGGAAAAAATCTTTATATGTAGATATGTGTGTGCACAGATTGATACAGAATCTCTCTCATTTTTACTCAGAATGTTTATTATCTCCTAGGAGTCCCTACAAGAATCTTTGCATGATATTGCCCTACATTTTCATATCACTAAGACAGCCTCTCAACCCTCACAGCATGATTTCTAATAAAAAGTTTGAAATCATGAACTGTTCTCTGGTTTGACCCAGAAAGCTTTGACATTCAAAATCAGAGTGGTCTGAATGGCTCAGTCAAAATGCAAGTCTAAATTAATTGGGAAATTTGATTATAATGACCCTTGAGAGAAGGGATAATATATTAGACTCTTTTTTTTTATTAATATGGTAGCTTTGTAATTTAAATGAATAATTATTAATAAAATTGCTAAAACGAAAATGTGCTCAGGTTAAATAAATTAAATAACCTCTTCAGCTGTGCTAATTTTTCAGAAATACATACAGTTGCTTCTGGATTGAAATGAGTTTGGCAACAAAATGTTTATTAATTTATAATCATAATTTTAGCACAGTGCTGAGATAAGTATGTATTTGTTGAATAAGTGCTGAGTTGTTTTGTAAGCTTTTAGTTTTATATGAATTGAAATAAAAATCTCAGTTACAGAGGTAGCATCAGCATGCATTTAGCGTACACAATTACATTGAATTTCATAGCTGTTTTTGCATTCCTTTCTTGGGATCTAACTGAGGAAACTATTGAGAGCCCAATTTTACTTATTGTTTCTATAGAGCACATTTTAGTCCAGAGAGCTAAGGAATCAGAAAGAGACAGGATTGTGAACATTTGCAGTTGCCAACCATAGTTATCATTCAGTATCATGATAAGCCACTCAACAATGTTTTAAAGACAAAGTTTTAAGCATAAAAAATCATGTGAAGTTCACAAACCCCTTAAATTATATCTTCCTGTTTCTATATAAAAATGGTATTCACTTATTTATTTAATAATTTGATTCACAAACATATATCTGAATGAGTGACTGAGACCAGAGCAGTAGTTAAACAGACATACCCGCAACTTGCCTTCATGAAACTTAAGAGTTCAGGGACAAAATGTGTCAGCATTAATTATGAAATTAACAATTTGATTTAAGTTCTGATAAATGCTATAGATAGGAAAATATTGCCATAAAAGTATATAATGGGAATGTGTTCTGAGGAAATAACAATTTAACTAAACTCTTAAGGAAGACTAAGAAATAAGTCCACAGAGAGAAGAGTGGATGAAAACCTACAGATTATAGGAAACCAACTACAAAAAAGAAGTCCTGAGGTGGTTAAGAACATGGCATAATAAAGGAAATGAATCCAGGATCATGTGGTTAATGTGGGGATATTAGGTGGATATGAGGCAGTAAGATTAGCCAGTTCAGATCATGCTGAATCTTGCAGGTTATTTTAAGGATCTTAGCAGAGAGAGATGGTGGCAGAGGGAGAGGAGAAAGCACTCCCAATGGGAAATTATCATGCTGCAATCCCTTCTCCTTCTCTCCTTGGGACACTGAGTATGCATATACATCCACTAGATGTGTTTTTCAAGCCACTGAATCTGGGAATTGAACATACGAGATCTGGCTGCCATAACCACAAGCCCATAGAGCTGGCCTGTGAGTACTTATTTCTGAGCAAGCATTTTTGTTTTATAATTGAGGACATAGAATATGCTATTCAATACAGAAATACTGATTGTCATTATGAAAAAAAAATTCTAAATATAATATATTGAAAAACCAAAATTTAATAAAAACAGGCAACATATGGTATGTGGATAAATTATTCAAAATGTAACAAAATAAAAATCCACAAGATATCAGTATACTTTATTCCCACGTGGAAGATATAATAGTAAAGAAAGAAAAAAAGTAGGGAAATTTTCCATGGCTATGGGAATTTTCCTAAGCATTAAATAGGGAAATTTCTTCTAACTAAAGAAAAAATACTGGGGACCAGCAGGTGGCTTGGTGGTTAAGGCGCTGGAAACTCCCACATGGCCGACCAATGGTTTGAGTCCCGGACCTGGTGGCTTGGTTTCTCACTTTCCCTCTCTCTACCTCTCTGTCTGTGTCTATCTCTGGTCAAATTAAAAACAAATGAATGAATAAATAAAATTAAATAAAAATAATTTAAAAAATAATAATGAGCCTGAATCTGCTTCTGATTATTCATCTCTTACGTGGAAATGTAATTTTTATACGGTCATTTTGAGGTAAAATATTAAGATATTAGTTTTAATGTTTCTTTCTCTTGAATGATTAGATTTAATAACATTAAATTGTTATGTTCATACTCTATTATAGAAATAAATTTAAATATAAATGTTCCAAAGTCTTTTCTACTTTGTTGAAATTTATAAATGCTGAGAGATAATTTAGTAGCTTTTTAAGTTGTAATAGGAGCAGTTCCTTTACGCTAACTGCTGGTCCATAATTTTGGAGGTCTTCATATCATATGTTATATTAAAAATAACATTTTAATCTGTCAGTATATTCCATACTCAATCTCCATTTTTATCATTTCATTAATTTATTTCAGAAATTTTTAAAGCATCTATTTAAAACATCTACCCAAGTACTCATCTGCACACTAAGGAGATAATATTAAACAAAACAACAAAAAATGTTTGCCTATGTAGAGCTCTAATTAACGTGGGGGGTGACAGACAATAAATAAGTAGCAGAGTGAATTTTATAGTGCATTGGAAGCTATCATGTACTATGGATAAAAATACAGCTGGGAATGGAAATGAAGACTGCTGCTGTATGAGAGTTTATAATTTAAAGGAAATCCATATTGCATCATTTGAGCAAAAACGTGAAAGAGCTGAAGTCATTTTCTGTATATCTGGGATTTCACAAAGAGTTCAGCTGGTTAAGAGGTCCTGAGGCCAACGAAGTTAGAGTGAATAGATAAAAAAATCAATTTCTGATGATATCGATGAGTTAATGAAGAGAATAGGGAGTGGTAGAGAAAACATACAGCTTTTGCATTGTATGACGACTCCTCTAAGTTATCCTAGCTCGAGAAGACAAGCTTCTTTCTCCAAATATCAGGGGAGATTTCAACACCTTTATCTCCCATTCTAGTCACTGGCATGCCACATTAACCTAACACTTGAGAAAAGCCATTCCTACGCAGTAGAACCACAGGCAGTATTATTAGGTTGTCGGGGAAGTCAAAATGTATTTTTCTTTTTTTCTATGCAAAAATGCATCGTGACTTTCCTGATGACCCAATAAATAAAGTGCAGCGATAGGAAAGTTAATTTCCTCAGGTTTTGTCATTGTACTGATTATGTGGCCACAAAGCATTTCATACTTATTATCACTGCCAGTTGGTAGCAAGGAAGGAAGGTTGAATTGAAATTTATATATATGTCAGTTCTGGTACAATGAAGTGATTGGAGGATATTAAGACAAAATAAGGCAGAAATTAGGAAAACTGAGAAGATTTATTAGAAATTGTCATATAGACATTCTTCTCCTGGTAAACTGTAATTGGTTATCAATATCAGGACACTATAGTTTTATATTGGTATGAAGATATGAAATATAGTTTGGGGAAGATATGTTTAAGTTAACTGTTTTGCACACTTCGTACATTTTACTTCATAAGTTGGAATTTTATTTTTGTTATTTTCACATACGTATTCTGTGTGTCTCTTTTGAAATTATAGAGTAAAGAAAAAAACCTTTCAGATATTATTAAAAGCTGTCTCCTCAGTTTTACACTATCTGATAATCAGAATCAAAGAACTGTGTCTGGAATAAATTTTGTGGAATAGTTTCTGATTAAGAACTCTATTTAGTCCATGTGTGCCTACTAGTGGTTACAAAGACAGAAACATGCTCACAATTGCAAAGATAAAACGTATTTGTCAGATTTGTATCTTGAAAGCGTTGTAAATGAAAATGAAAATCTATGGAGATAGAGATGATTTTCTGTCACCTGGAGTCATTTTCAGAGGAGTTATTAATTTTGAAGGGTTGGAATTCTACAGAGATACTTACCTTTCTCCAACACTTGGTAAAGCAATAAAAGAGACTCAAGATGATTTTTATTGGGTGGGTATTATGCTAATAATGAAAACAGAATTGCTTTCCTCAAATTGAGAATAAGTGTACAGTGAGTGCTTGAACCAATTAAAAGAGATAGAAAAGACCACATAATATTGCTTGTGTAGTACTTACTAAATTCAATCTCTTTTAATCCTGTTAGTTGAAAAGATTCCTGCCATTAGGCAATTTATTTGTTATATCTAGTCACCATTTTTATTGAAACACAAGTTAAATGCAAAGAGAGTGCCTTTTCAGCAAGATTTTAATGTAGTTCCTGCTATGGAAGAATGAAAACCATGCACTTTACCTGCTACTGAGTACAATTAAAGTATAATTAGAATCTAATGGATTTGCTAAAGCATTTAATGATGAATAACATTTAATTCTGTATACCGTGAAAGGTATCACATTGATACGCTCAATTTGAGTAGTCAAGTGAATAAACTAATGTGAGGTAACATTTAAGGTTTGTCATGCAAACCACTGAACAGTATGATGTTTCAAGACTGATGGCAGATGTCCACATAATTTTATTTTATTTATACTTCTATGATTTAGGATAGAAACTGTGATTCCTAGAGTAGAGGGTAATGTAATTTACCATAGGATTTCTTAGGCTTTATGACAAAAAACCTGCTTTCTAATGCTAAGAAAAAATGTTTATTAAAATCATTTAACATCTTTATAGGGAGCCTGAAGTTATTTGTAGTTTTGGTTTACTTATATTTTATGTTATAAATTGTGAAAGTCGTTTAATCACTGGGGATAAATGAAAATACATTAAAAAATATACATAAACTAGACACTGCAGGTTTGCCATTTTGCAATGTGAGATATTAAACATGCAAAACTGATTAGTAATATGTTTCACCAGATAATAAAATGAAAAGGCTTGTATTTCATCCTAATGAACATAGGACAAAGGAGTCCAGAGGAGCAAAGTATTTGGAAACATTCCTTCAATTTCATTAATTAATCTTTTATTGGTATTTTGCTATAAAATTCTGAGCTAGAGCTTTGATATCTATTCCATGTGTAAGGTTACCTATGGGAAAATCAAGCCCTACTGACAGGAATCTAGCCCTGTCATTGGTACCTAGGTGATACATAGATCAATAAGTTAATCAACATATATCAATGGTGAATGGCAAGGAGATAGAATCCATTAAGAGACGTGAAAAAGAGTAGATAGCTAGAGATCTATTTTTTAGGCAATTTTTAAAATAAATTTTATTTATTTTCTTTCACTTTTTTTATCAACATTTATTTTATGATGATTTTATTCCCATGTCACAAGTTTTTGTTTCTTCAGTTTCTTCTGGGATCTTTTTCTTCTATGTAACTTCCTCTTCTGGTTTAGGAACAATATGCTCCTTTTCAGCATAACTTAGGTTCCTTATTCACCTGAATGTGCTCAATTACCAGATAATGTACGTTTAACCCCTTAAGTTCAACATTACTCTCTGCATTTTTAAACAAGTGCAGCAAAAATTTGGCACTCATTTTTGGGCACCAATCCTGTGTCCAGCACCACTGGTCTGGGCATATCTACCAACTCCACCATTGTAATGATGGAATGGCACACACTGCTTCTGTAAAGTGATATCCTTTAAATACTTGGTGGCTTTTCAGATATGCATACCCTCGATGGTCTTGGCAATTTCATGAGTGTTCTTAAAATGAACACAACGATTTGAATCTCTTGATCTGCATGACTTTGTGGGGTTTTCTGGGTCAAGTGAATAGTGAACCGTTTTCAAAGATCACCTCAAAGCACTTATGAGAAGAGCCTTTTTTTTTTTTTTTGGAGAGTTTTTTTTCACTATAGGGTGCGTGTGCTCACCAGACAGACAGAGAGAGACATAGAGACAGAAAGCGAGAAATCACCCCCCAGGGGGGATGGTCAGGCCGCAATCCCTTCTCCTCCATTCTCCTCTCAGGATCTTGGGCACACACGCACATGCGCCCAGCATGAGTTTTAAGCCACCAGGTCCAGGACGCGAACCGCGGTCGACTACGTGGGAGTCCAGCGACATAGCCATTACGCTAACTGCTGGTTCCCAGAAGAGCCTTCTTCTTCTTCTTCAAAAAATGTTGTATGGCATGTGCGCTCACCAGAGAGAAACAGACATGGAAATTAAGAAAGCATCTCCCAGGGAAGACAGCCATTACACAATTCCTACTCTCAGGTATTTGGACATTCATTCACACATACACATATGCCTGGAAAGCTGCCTGGTGTGGGACTCATTTCAAGCTACCCAACCCGATACGTGTTTTAAGCTGCCTGGACCAGGACTTGAACTGCATGGTCATGTGAGATCCAGTTGCCTTTCACTGATGCCCTCTACTCCCACCTAGTCACAATAATAATTTGAACAAAGAAGAAACTGATTATTTTCAGCACCCTTCAAGAAACATTTGTGGTTCAAACAAGTAAACTGTAGTATGACACTCTTCCTGAGTTTACTTTGTAACTACAAACTGGGTATATATTATGAAAAAGGTGCTTTGTAGTTTCCAAATAATATGCCATACTTTTGCTGCATATGACCTCGATATGGTTTTCCATGCTCTTTCCCATGAAATACAACTATAAGCCCTGGAAACAATGAAAGAAGAATCACATGAAATTTCTGAATTGCATGAAGAAGGTGGGAATGGTTAAAAGCCTGAACTAGAGAAACAACAGAGCAGCAAGTGCCTTTCAACTCAACAGAGTAACATGAATGAGCACTGGCTTTTGGTCTACCAAATGAAGGAAACTCAAGTAAGCTCATTCCTCCTGGATCTAATATTAATAAAGGCCCTGTCAACAACACCTAGGAAGCCTGGCAACACCAGCGAGGGGCCCCACCCACCCACCTGGGAGTCCTGCTAAAACAAGCAGTTGAGGGAAGAGCTCTCCTTTCTCATCAGGATCTTCCCTTTATTCTCATTAGATGAGGAAGGTGTTGAAGCATCATCAGATGGGGAAATTTTATCACAGTGAGCACTCATATTAGTAAGCCTTTTGTTTCTGAGGACTGGCAACCATCCTCCTTCACTCAAAGACATGAGGTGACTGAACATCCACAGTTAGAATGATTTAGCCATAAAAAGTGGTCTACACAAGAAATCCATTTTTCCCCAAGGGATGGTTGACTTGTCCAATCTAGAAGTGTCATAATCTATTAGTCTCTCTTAGGCAGCACTGAGGGACTAATAGAAGTCTCAGGGGCACCAAATAATTCAAGCTGACCAAGAGAACAATACAAAGGCTCTGAAAATAAAATTATCATTGGAAACAGAGCCCACCAAATAGGCCTGAATCTGTATCTTGTACCTAATTAGACTGACAGTCTTTTAAAGTTAAATATTCAAGTAAAACCCAGTGATGCCTAACATAATAGGCAGTGTACCCAATATACCTTGAAATATCACCCATTATACCAAGAACCAAAAAAAACCCAAAAAAAAAAATCAACTAAGCCAAACACCAAAATATATCAGATATTGAAATTATCTGACAAAATTTTAAAGCAGCTACTGTATGCAAAATTCAAAAACTAAGACAAGTTATCTTGAAACCAATAAAAATTGTTAATATTTGCCAAATAGTGGAAGTTATAGAGAAGAACCAAGTGTAAATAAAAGAATGAAAAATATAAAGCATAACAGAAATAAAAAAATTTGTCAGATGGGCTGAAGAGGATAGAATAAATAAATATGAGAATATAGCAAAAGAATTTGATCAACCCAAAGAACAGAGAAAAAAATAACAGAAGAAGGGGGCCAGCAGGTGGCATGGTGGTTAAGGATGCTGGACTCCCACCACATGGCCATCCTTGGCTCAAGTCCCAGACCTGGCAGCTTTCTCTCTCTCTCTCTTCCTCTCTGCCCCTCTCTGGTCAAACAAGAATAAATAAATAATAAATAAAGTTAAATAAAATACTTATTTAAAGAATAACAGAAGAAGAAATAAAATAAAGAAAATACTAGACAAGAATAAAACCACAAGGACCTGTGGGATGATAAAATAACATAAGGTGTAACATTTCACAAAAAATCTAGAAGAAAAGTAGGAAGAGAGTGAATTTGAAAAAGTGTTAGAAGAAATAATGCTGACTATTTTCCCAAACTGAGTGAAAGACATAACTCTACAGATTCAAGAGGATGACTGAACCTTACATAGGGCCAAAAAAACCAAGATAAAACACATCATTTTTAGTCTTCTAAATACTAAAGACTAAGAAAAAAAATCTGAAAAGCAGACAGAAAGAAGTAGCACATTTCCTACAGAGAAAAATTAACTTACATGATGACGTATTTCTCATCTGAAACCATGGAAGCCAGAAGTGACATGTCTTTCATAGCAAATCTTTTAAGTGCTGGATGAAAAGAATTGTTTCCAGTGAATCCTTTATTGGCAGGAATTATCCTCCATATATGAGAGAAAATAAAGCCCTTTTAAGATGAAAGAAAACTAAAAGACTTTAATTCTAAACAGAGCAATCTTTAAAGAATGGCTAAAAGAAGTTCTTCATATAGAAAGTTAATAATCAAAGAAAAAACTTGGAGTGTCAGAAAATAAGAAAAACAAAGGAAAAACAGAAACGTAAAGTCATACAATAGATTATCCTTTTTATTAAGTATTGTATAAGTTATACTTGATGATTACAACAGAAATGATAGCATCATCTTATATCAAGGTAGTATCTAAAAGAAAAGAAAGAAAGTGATTGAATTAGAATTACATAATCACTCACTTTGAAGGAGTAAAATGCTATATTAGTATTCTGTGAGGAGCCATGTATGTATGTATATTGGAATATATGTAGGAACCACCAACAAATATGTACAAATAAGTTTAACTATAAAGTATTATAAGAAAATGTAGATGAAATGAAATTCTAAAAACAGTTCTAGTAAGCCAACAAAAGTGAAATAAAAGAACCAGAAGCAGAGAAAACAAAATATTAAAAATTATATCTTCAGCGTAAACATATCAATAATTACTTAAAATGTAAATGGTTTTAATATATTGATTGAAAAACAGCTTGACAATGTGGTTATTGTGGGCAGTGTGGCAGCTGACAATGAAAGACATCAAAGGAAATACAAATAAATGGAGAGAGATAGCATACCCATGGATTGGGAGGTTCAGATGAGTAAAGATTTTAATTCTTATTGAGACCAGCAGATGGCATAATGGTTATATCACTGGACTCCCAGGTAGTCAACCATGGTTCAAGTCCCAGACCCAGTAGTTTAAAGTCATGCCAGAAGCGTGTGCATGCATGCCCAAGATTCTGAGAGGAAAATGGAGGAGAAGGGATTGAGGAGTGGTCATCCTCCCAGGGAATGATTTCTTGCTTCCTATTTTTCTCTCTCTCTGTCTTTCTGGCAAGCAAATGCACCCTATTGCATAAACCTCTCCAGAAAAAAAAAAAAAAAAGATGTTACTTCTCAAGTTAACCTTCAGGTTAAATGTAATTGCTTTCAAAATTCCAACATATATTTTCATGCACATAGGCAAGATTTTTGTACAATGTATGGAAAGACATGAGACCTGTAATAGCTAAAACAAACTTTAAAAAGAAAAATAAGGTGAGCTAATGCATTTCACACAATATTGAGACTTATTATATAACTACAACAATCAAGACTATATAGTATTGGTAAAGAATATTCCCATAGATTAATTGCAAATAATAGAGAATACAGAAATGGAGCCATATAAACATACCCAACTGAGTATCATAAAAGTGCAAAAGCAATTCAATATAGGAAAGATATAAGTTTAAACAAAAGAGGTTGAACATGTAGACATCTAGATATTAAATAAAAATTAAACATTGACTTAAACTTCACATCTTATACAAAATTTAACTCACAAGGATTGTGAACTTAAATGTAAAATATAAAACTATAAAAACTGTGAAAAGGAGAATATTTTCAGTCTAGGTATAAGCAAAGCATTCTTGGATAATACAAATGGATGTCCAATAAAAAGAAAAATAGATAAACTGGGCCATATCGAAATTAAAAATGCTCTTTCAGACTATAAGATACAAAGATAACCTACAGAAGATATTTGCAAATTGAATATCCAGCTTATGGCTATTATCTAGAATCCATGTAGAGCTCTCAAAACTGAACACTAAAATCTGCAACAACAGCACAATTTAGGAAGTGGCCAAAAGGTAAGCACAGATATTTCACTCAACGGTGAAATGCATAACTGATAAACATATGAAAGTATATTCAGTGCTGTTAGCATTAGGGAATGCAAATTAAAACCACAATGTGATTACAACATATGTATTAGCATAGTTAAAACAGCGATTATACCAAATGCTGAGAATGAAGACATGCTGCATCAACTGCATGATATTGTGCATTACTGATGAAAATGTGAAAAGGGTACGGCTCTGAAAAACTGCTTCTCAGTTTTTCATAAAAGTAAACATGCAGACTAGCTGGTGGTTGAGGTAGTTGGACCCTATGTGGCCAACTATGCGGTTTGAGTCCCGGACAGGATAGCTTGAGGAATATGCTTGCTGCTTATGTTTATGTTCCAAAAATCCAGAGAGGAGAATGGAGGAAAAGGCATTATGCCATGGCTATCTTCCCTGGGTGGTAGTAAATCTCTTTCTCTCTCTGTCTCTCTCTGATGAGTGCATGTGCCATATAGCAAAATTTAGTTTTAAAAAGTAAACATGTAATTATATATGAATCAACAGTTTTATTGTTGGGCATTTATTCCAGAGAAATGGAGAAATGTAATCACACAGAAATCTTTACATGAATATTCATATTAGATTTTTTTACATTGGTCCTAAAGTGAAAACAATTCAATATCCTCTAGTGGATGAATATTTAAATAAGCTGATATATTCATACCATGGAATACTACTCACAAATGGAAAGGAATAAACTATTTATACACTTAATAAGGTTGATTAATCTTCAAGGAATTTTGCTAAGTACAAAGGACAGTCATAGAAAGCTATACACCTGGGATCAGCAGATGGCAAAATGGTTACATCGCTGAACTCCCACATAATAGACTGTGGTTCGAGTCCTGGACCAGGTGGCTTAAAACCCACACTGGGCTTGTATGTGAAGAGAAAGGAGAAGGGATTGTAGTGTGGCCGCCCCCAGAGGGACTCATTTCTTGCTTTCTGTCTCTCTGTCTCAATGGCGAGTGCAAGTCGCCTATAGCAAAAATCTCTCAAAAAATAAAAGCTACATACCCTATCATTTTGTTTTTATAGCATTCCTGAAATTAAAAAATAGAAATGAAGCGCAGATTAGTGATTGCCAGAGATTCAAGAGAGTGTAAATATGTATAGAGTGAGTAGAAAGGGAAAAGAAGAAAGGAAGTGAATATGGGGCTAGTTCTGTAGCCTGGTCCCACATGGCCAAATGCACGGTTTCAGTACCAGACCCAGTGACTTCGGAAACACAGAGAAAAACACTGAACGTGTGTGTGTGCCCAAAAATTCCAAAGGGAAAAAAAAAAGAAGAGATTGTGGCCTATTAGTAAATGCTAGTAAATGTACCTTCCAGCCACAAAAATTAAAATAAAAAAAGTGAATGTGGCTATTAAAGGGCTCCATGAGGTATTCTTCCAGAGTAATGAGATTGTTATGTATCTTAATTCTGGTGGAAGATACAATCTTACATATTTGATAAAATTTAAAGTACTGATACAAAAACATATGAGTATCTGGGACAATCTAAGTTTGGTATTTTGTATCAATGTCCAATGTCCTGGTTGTGGTATTGTACTATAATTTTGCAAAGTGTTATTATTTGCAAAACTATGTAAAGGGTACATGCAGTCACCTTGTATGTTTTTTTAACTGCCTGTGAATCTATAAAATTCTCAAAAAAAGGTTTAATAAAACAAATGCCAGCCTTGAAAATGCCTATGGTACAGAATGAAATGTAAGAAATGAATAGTACTATATCTATAAAATAAAGGAGAGTGTGTAAATACAATAAAGTAAAAATGAGAAAATGCTACAAAAGTTTATGAAGGAAGAAATTATTTCATCTGTGTCAATTGGGTGATGGTCTCTCAATGTTGGAAGAATCTTGCCAGTTGGAAAATATAGATGAAATAAAAATTCAGACAGAGAAAAATATGAACAAAATTTTAGTGGGGTTACAATAGCTTACAGTTCATTTCAGCTGAAGGGACTATTACAGATAAAGAAGTGAATAAAGTTAAGACTGAAGCCAGGAGACTATGTTAAAATTCAGAGTATCATCTTTTGTAATTTATATAATAGTAACTATTGATCAATCTTGAGTTGGTGACATAATTTGTATGATATTTCAGGAAGATTACCTAGACATAAATATGAAAGGAGACAAAATAAGGAGTATTAGCGGGGATGGTTAGAAAAATTATGGCATAATCCACAAATTTAAGTGATTCTCTCAAAGGAAGAGGGAGTAAAAATGCATTATTAGAGTTGTTGTGGTGGTTGAATCTGATCTGAAAGAAATTTTTATTCAGAGAAACAGTCAGGTCTCATGATTGATTCTATGGTTTTAAATCATAATGAATGGGATCTGCAGGTGGCATGGTGATTAGGGCATTGGACTCCCACATAATCAACTGCAGTTTGAGTCCCAGACCAGGTGGATTAAAAATCATTCCAGGTGCCTATGTGCATAATGCCCCAAATACCCTGAAAGCAGAATAAAAGAGAAGGAATTGCAATGTGGTCATCCCCTGGGGAGTGATTTCTTACTTTCCCTCTCACTGTCTCTCTCTCTAGCATGTGCACATACTCTATGGTCAAAACTAAAAACAAAACAAAACAAAAACATAATGGATGTTTACAGTACTATCAGATGCAAGTGGAGCAGAGTTTACTTGGAGAAGAGGAAAGATGATGAGTTTGCTTTAAAAGGGGCATTTGAGGGACCAGCAGTTGACGTAATGGCTATGTCAATGGACTCCCTTGTAGTCGACAGTGGTTTGAATCCCTGACCCGGTTGCCGGGCGCATGTTTGTGCGTGCCCAAGATCCTGAGAGGAGAATGGAGAAGGGACTGCAGTGTGGCCATCCCCCTGGGGAGCTTTTTTCTCGCTTTCTGTCTCTTTCTGTATTTCTGGTGAAAGCACATGCACTATAGCAAAAACCTCTCCAAAAATAAATAAATAAATACATTGGGCATTTGCAATGACCTCAATGTGTCTAACCTGGATTGGCTAGGAGATTTTTTCATTTTTGGTGTTGTTGTCATCTCAGCCAGATTAGTTTTTTTTATTTGGAGGGTCTGTACATTGTAGGATGTTTAATAGCAACCCTGGCCTCAATCCAGTAGATGTTAATAATAGATTTATCCACAATTTATCCAGTTGTGATAACCAAAAAATATTTCTATATATTCTCAAGAGTTCTCTGAAGGGCAATATCCAATTCAGTTCAGAACCACTGGTCTAGAGGGATGATATGATGGCTATTTGTGATTCAGGCTTAGCACTAAAATCTAGATTGGATATATAATGAATAGATGATCCCTTAGTATTTGCTAATGATATATAAAATTTCACTGATGCTTACTTTGAATGTTGACCTTGAAATATTTGTTATCAGTAATTTAAAATGTGGGCCATTTCAGAAAACTCTCTCCCAATTACAAATCCTCATAAATATATAATATTGTATAAAGGATAAATTGAGTGAGACTGAATGACACACAGATCATTCATTCAAAATTATTAGAATTAACTTCCCAAAAAATCACTCCAGGAAAAATAAATATAGTGCCAAATTAAATTCAAAATTTAATGAGTTTTGAGGCTAGCAGGTGGCATGGTGGTTAAAGACGCTGGATTTCCATGTGGCTGACCACAGTTTGAGTCCTGGACCTCGTGGCTTGCTTTCTTACCTTTTCTTTCTCTCTCTTTTTATTACTATTAAAAGTAATAATAACAAGTAGAATTAAAAATAAATAATTATTTTAGAAATTGTTAATGTTTTTACCATAATGCAAACGCCTGGCATATATTTATGTGTTACAGTTAGGTTTTTCTTTCTTTTTCTTTTTTTTTTTAATGTTTGCCATAGAGCACGCGCACTCACTAGAGAGACAGAGATGGAGAAAAAGAAAGAAAGAAAGCGCTCCCCATGGAGCATGATTACGCGGCAATCCTTTCCCCTCCATGGCTCTCTCTCATTGGGATTTTTTGCACAAACACACACACACATGCCCAGCACGATTCTCAAACTGCCGGGTCCGGGCCCTATACCACATAATTGGTCAAGTGGGATCCAGCTGCCGTAACCACCAGGTCACATGCTGGCCCTAGGGTATTTCACATAGCAGCATGCTCTTAATATAATTCCCGTATTTTCCTTTCAGACAGTTCTTTCTTAAAATAAGAAAGAACCATACCAATACAACAGACACTATAAAACCATAATTTTTTAAATATATACTTTATTTTATCTGTAACTTCTATTTTACTTCTTACTAGCTATTCTGAGAGGAAAATTATTGTTTTTCCCTAAAAGATAACGAGTTCTGAATTCATATTATTAGGCCTGTCATGGATTTGAAGTATTTATAATTTTTTAGTTATGGAATAAGGAAATAAATTTTTAAGGTAAAAAAGATCTACATTCAACATTTTTCTGCTTTCATAATAAAGGCATAACACTGTTATAAAGTTTTAATAGATGAAATGAATTATATGAAATATGTTAAAATGAATACTTGTACTTCTAACATACTGAATTAGGGAACAGTTTTTGAGGAGAAAAAGGAGCAAAGCTTCTTTGTAGACCCTTGGGGTGTTGATGGTCTCTGAAGCAATGGTCTCAACACATTTACAGAAAAAAGGGTGGTGGGAAGGTGGGAACTGCTTCAAATGAAATCTTCTCTGCAGAGTCACATGGTGTAAATTAGTATATTGGCAACTCGCAGAAGTCTTATAATAAAGGGATCCTTGACTTTGTTCAAACCAGTGTGTTGAAACCTTTACACAAAGCTGGAAGAGTCTGATGACTAGGGTTTCTTTCCCT
>NW_006159847.1:934071-949844 GCF_000334495.1 Tupaia belangeri chinensis
TGTCCAGCTAGTGGTGATCCTCTTGCATCTCTTTACAGAGAAAAGTGCTGCCCTAGTGCTCTGTGGCTCCTGAATGCTCAGTGTTATAAGTGGTTCTTCCATGATATCTGAAAGTAATCATCCAATCCACTTACCATTTTGTATATTAATGTACCTGTTTATATTTCTTTTAAAAAACCCCATGAACTTCTTCAGGGAAGGAATCATCAGTATAATTCACTTTTTAATAGCACCCTACCACAAAAAGCATGTGGTAGAATATCATTCACCCATAGCAACAGACACCATGTTGTACTCGAGAAGCATCTCTGCTTCACCTTAGGAAAAGGACATTTTCAAGTGTTTCCATTTTTTTTCCCCAGTAGGTTGAAAGTCTGGTAGATTGAAGCATACAGTCTTCTATAGGAGTAGAAAACCTGGACCAGCAGTTAGCGTAATGGCTATGTAGCTGGACTCCCATGCGGTCAGCCGGGGTTCAAGTCCCAGACCAAGTGTCTTAAACTCACGCAGGGCATGTGTGTGTGAGAGAGAGGAGAATGGAGGAGAAGAGATTGCGGCATGGCTACCCTCCCTGGAGGGGGATTTCTCACTTTCTGTTTCTCTGTCTCTCTCTGTCTTTCTGGCAAGCACGTGTGCCCTGTAGCAAAAATCTCTCAAAAAAAAAACCTGGATAAAAAAAATCTCAAAAAAAAAAAAAAAAAAGAAAAAAAAGAAAGAAAGAAAAAAAGGAGTAGAAAACCAATAGCACTCAAAAGTAGTACATTAGTAAATGACTGTGAAGATAGCACAAAGTATGTATGTGAGTGTATTTGTCTGTTCTTTTTGCAGCACCTTAACATATTGCTCAAATTGGGGGCTAGCAGGTGGCATGGTAGTTACAGGTGAGGAACTCCCATGTGGCCAAATGTCCCGGACCTGGTGGCATGCTTTCTCACTTTCTCTCTCTCTCTCTCTGGTCAAACTGAAAAATAATAATAATAATAAATAAAGTTAAATAAAATATTTCTTAAAAAATCAAATTGGCTGACATTTTTATCATTATTACTGTAATTATCAATGTTACTATCATTGTTTCACACTCATATAGACAAGACACAAAACTCTTTCTTACCAGTATATCCTGAGTAAAACTAAATTTATTTTATACAGTAGAATTTTAGGTCTAGTTTCTTTAAAAGAAAGAATAAAATATTTCAACTCTGAAAAAGAATATGAAATCGACTACTGTCTTTTCTCTAAAAACGAAAATCTCATTTAAAACAGGGTCAGGGCCAGCTGGTGGCAGGGTGCTTAAGGCATGTGGCTAGATCTGACATGGCCAACTGCATGGTTCAAATCTCAAACTCAGCAGCTTGAAAATCATGCCAGGCATGTGTGCGTGAGTGCCCAAAATCCTGAAAAGAGAATATAGAAGGACGGATTGTGGCGTGGCCTTCTCCCTGGGGGCTGATTTCTCACTTCCTTTCTTTCTCTCTTTCTGGCAGGTACACGAGCCCTATAGCAAAAACTAAACAAACAAACAAACAACAAACCACACAGTCACCTGAATACAAAGTCATCTTAGTGACTTCCGTTTTTTCCCCCCTGGTCTAATGACATATTCACTAAAAAAGAAGGCAAAATATTAATCTAGGGGGAAAAGGTAATATGTTTATTGATAAGAGATTTAAAAATGAATAAACTGATTGCAAAATTGCTACATCCATAAACACCTATATATCTTCAAAGAGGTTATGAACGGTAACATCTGAAGTTTAGGCTAATAGAGTAAATAATTACTTTTAGAACACAGACTTTTTGTACTAGTCAGAACCATGCTTTAACATTTGCAGCTTTCATATTACTTTCATTGCGCTTTCATATTTATTTCTATAAACACATGTTTCAAGTAGTGGGTGGAAATTAAGGCAGCCAGATGGCTCCATGAACTAAGTGACAGAACAGACTCAGAGACACGAGTTCCTGCCTTGCTTTCCTTTTCTTCTACATAATCTGACTTTATTGCCTCCTGTTGGGTGGTCACATTGAGTTTAGGATTTCTCCATTACATCGCTTTAGTTATTTAATAAGCATCATAGATACATTTGTGTACAACCTCT
Organism: Tupaia belangeri chinensis; assembly: GCF_000334495.1. Classification (NCBI taxonomy): domain Eukaryota; kingdom Metazoa; phylum Chordata; class Mammalia; order Scandentia; family Tupaiidae; genus Tupaia; species Tupaia belangeri. The sequence goes on from NW_006159847.1 coordinate 936,171, forward strand.
GCTTTCATAAGGAGAGATGGCAGGAATCATAGATCTACATGTAGGTGGCCTAGCACCATCACCACGTCATTTGAACACCTCTATCTGTGTAATCAAAACATTCCAATTGATTTTGCCAAAAAAAAAAAATGACATAAACCTACACAAGTGCAGAAGCAATTGGGAGCACCAGGTTGGCAAATTGGCAGGCCCAAAAAGACAGGACCAGAAAGTGTGTCTACGGGGTTGCTTGGAAGCAGTTTCTATTCAGGAACAATAAGAACAAACTCAGAAAGAAGTATTTGTCAGAGCCCATGGAAATCTCTAAAAGATTGTCATTAATCTTAAAACACAGGGAATATCTTTAAAATTCAAGGCCAGGGCTCTAATCCCACTTCAGTGCAAGACTATAGACAAGAGCCTTTCATTCTCCGTGCTTCCATTTTATCCTCTCTAAAACAATTGAAGGAATTCATGATTCAGAGAATTGACATGAGGCTTATTGACATAACACATGTCATTGAACAGAGACATTAATTCAACAGAATGTCAACCTCATGGATATATTTATGTGCGAGATTCTATGCTAACTGATGGGACAGTGTTGAATATCTGTCTCACCTTAGTACAATAGTTCAGGGGCTTTAACTGGCCTTGTAGCCTCCAGGAAGAAAGATATTTTCTAGTCTTGTAGCAAAATGTGGGCATATTACTAATTTTGTCTGGTAAAATAGCAAAAGTACTGTTCAGTTGTCTTGCTGAAAAGGACAGTAACAACCTTTTTCTCTTGCTCCTTTGCTGACGGAAATGTAGACTGATATGTGTAGCTTAAGCAGCCATTTTGAACCATTAAGTATATTTTAAATATGATGCTGGCAAGATAAAAAGACACTTGTGGATTTTGTTAAATCACCCTACCCTTCATAGATCTATATCATAAAACTATCCTCTAACATGAAAGGAAAACTTACACCATCATCTTTAAATGTTTGTGTTTCTTTTCACTGCTAAAGGACTCCATACCTGAGGCTGTGAACAGACAGAAATGCTTCCTGTTGTCAAAGAATATAGATTCAACTGAATTTTAAAGGGGAAAGAAAATAATTCTGCTTGCTTATTTCTAGAGTCCACATTATTTATTAGTGAAATATTTCTATGTTTTATTACTATTATTATTATTATAGGGCATGTGAACCCACCAGAAGCGGGGCAGGGAGAAAATGCCCTCCAAGTAAGCATGGTCATGCCACAATCCTTTCTCTTTCATTTCTCCATCCTGTTGGAATTTGAGACACTTATATACACATGCCTGGTTTTCCAATGTGCCAGGGCCAAAATTCAAACCCCTATTGGCCATGTTGGATATGGCTCCCTGAACCACTGTGTTATGAGGCCAGTCCAGCAAAATATTTTCTAGAACAAAATGTAAGACCTAGCAATTCTAAACCCTTCAGAATACGACATCTGAGAAATTGAATTTTCATAAGAGACCAGTTACATATACCACACAGCACTACTCTGCTGACTCCCTTGGGTTCCTTAGTTAATAGGATTTCTATAGCTCATCCTAGAAATCCCATGAAGACTGCCTCTTCAATGTGATATAGATACGTGGTATATAAGGACTGATGGTATTTGAGTTGGGTAGGTACAAATCAAACTGTAAATTGCTATTTATTACATTAAGAAGTTTAAGGAGCTAGAAATTTGTATGTTAGTAAGCAGTATCAGAATTATTTTTTTCTGAATACGGGTACAGGAAATGAGAAAATGATATAGTTACAGAAAGCAAACAAGGAGGTAGTTATAAAATCTCTTCAGTGCCACTTTTGATGGATTTCTTCCCTGTGACATTACAAGAGTCATCCTACAAAGTCATCTTGTGGAAGAAAATAATTAAATGAAGAGTAATAACTGACTTTGCAGATAGTCATTCCAGCTAATTCTCAGAAGGAAAACAGTACCTAATAAATCTGGTCAAGTCATTCTAACTAAATATAAAAACATATAAACAAGCAAAGAAAACCCAGTGGACTTTCAACAAAGGAAGAACAATAAAACAAATAAACAAATGAGAACTTGGGGCCTGCAGGTGGCATGGTATTAAGGTCCTGGATCTCACATGGTCAACTGAGTGGTTTTAGCTCTGGATCCAGCAGCTTGAAAAACACACCAGGCAGGTGTACATGCTTGCTCAGAATCTTGTAACAAGAATGGAGAAGAAAGAATTATGGCATGGCCGTGTCTCCCTTGGGGGGTGATTTTTTAACTTCCTTTTCTCTGTCTCTCTTTAGTGCATTGTTTCTCTGGCAAGCACATGTGCCCTATGGCAAATATCTGAAAAAAAGAATTTCTTTTTTTTCTGAATACCAAAACCATAAAAGAGGAAGAAATCAGCAAATAAACATCTTAGCTTTGTAGGATATGGAACCAAGCATTGATTTGTTCAAGTTTTAGGAACTTGATGGTCTATCCATGAGTCTAGCCATGAAAGGAATCCATGTTTTTATTCAGAAAAGAACAAATTGCTCACAAAGTCTTCCAGAACCTTTATTTTATACTCTAAGAGCCTAGAGAAAGAAAAGATTAATTCTTTGTTTTTTAAAAAGTGTCGATAAAGGTAGGTATGTAGTTAAAAACTAACAACAACAAGAAAAACATAACGATGAAAGATTAAATTTAAGATTCCAATACATTAGCTTCTCCAATCTGATTTTGTGCTTATTTCCCCCTCACTTTGCTCCATTCTTCCCTTCTCTCAGTTCCTCCAACATGCAAAGATCTAGTTTAACTTGGAGGTATCCACGGACTATTCACTGTGCTCAGAATTATTCTCTGACTCTTCATTTCCTGATCTTCTCACTAGAATATTAGCTCGCCTCCTTTGTTTTCCTATCTATCTCTCATTTTCTTTTATTACAACTGTCTGATTTTCTTCCTCCACATAGAATATCACATTCTGTTTGTTGTATTCATTCAGTTTGAGTTACTATTTTTTGCAGAACTGAATACCAGGAGCCTAGCACAGTGTCTAGAAGATTGTGACCTTTTCACAATATTAACAGATTAAGCAACTATATGAAAAATCATTGTATTTTCTGCTTGCCTAACTTGCCTGAAAGTATAGATTTTAAATGATGAAACCATTCAGCATAGTAATTCATAAATATATTTTGTATACAATGATAAAACTTCTTACAAAACAATATAAATTGTATTCAGATTAGTATTGGAAGAATTTGTCGGTAGAATAGTAAGGTATACGTGCAATAGTCAGGATCTTTTTAGAGCAACAAATATTACCACGGATTTGTTTTTCTTAAAATGATGCTAATTTGTAAGATTTATTACTGAAAAGAAAGTTCATATTCTCTTTAGCAAACATGTACAAAGTAGCCTATTGACAGTTTGACACTAGCACAATTTATCTCAAAAATACAGTGGTAAATACTATCTCTTTCCTTTTTGACTCAGAATAAACATGCAGGCAAATGAGTGAAATAATAGCCTGAAAATAATTTTCTATACAAATGAATTTATTATGCTCACCCTGTATAGATCAAGTGATTATCATGAAAATCAAATAAAATATTTCTAGTAAGTGAGCAATAAAGCCAAATTCAAGGAAAATGCAATTGGTTGATAAATATTATTAGAGAAATTGAAAGAAGCATGTAATAGAGTTTTTGTTCAGTGTTCATGCCTAGAAGTTAATAAAGCTGGGGCCAGATAGTGGCACAAAACCAAAATATGATGCTCTTTGATGTGCAAAGAACCCATAGGAAGGACAGATAGAGAAGGGATTGTGGCATGACCATCCCTCCATTGGGGGATACTTTCTCTTTTCCCTTCTGTTTTTATCTCTCTCTCTGACACTAAAACAAACAAACAAACAAATAAATAAAACAAAATAACACAACTTGAAAATGAATTAAAACTCCCAGGAACTAGAATCTAGTAAAATAAAGTGCCCGTAATGTGTACTTTATACATGGTTTAGGTGTCACATTAACTTTTAATCATTCTACAATATAGTTTTTAAAGTTATTTAGAAAAAAGAGAAATGTTGTGACTCAGGAAGCACTGAAATACAAATTCAATGTTTAATTCACAGTAAAATACTTCATTAGCCTTGAGAACCAGCAGTTAGCGTAATGGCTATGTTGCTGAACTCCCACGTAGTCGACCACAGTTTGCGTCCCGGACCCGGTGGCTTAAAACTCACGCCGGGCGTGTGTGTGCGTGTGTGCCCAAGATCCCGAGAGGAGAATGGAGGAGTAGGGATTGTGGCATGACCATCCCCCCTGGGGGGTGATTTCTCGCTTTCTGTCTCTATGTCTCTCTCTGTCTGGCGAGCGCATGTGCCCTATAGCAAAAAAAAAACTCTCAAAAAAAAAATTTCATTAGCCTTGAATAGAAAGCAATATTGACAAACACTTTTAAACCATGCTATAGCCTACATTGGATAAAAACATTTTAAAAGAAAGAGAATAAACCTGCACTGTAGAATTAGTGGGCTATGTACTTGGCAAGTATAAAATTATTTATAAAACAATCAGAAAAAAATCCAAATTGTTTTTCTCCAAATATATGCCAATAATGCCTGCCCCAGAAAACCTTAATATTAGAAATTACCCTGCTCTAAGAAGTAATAGGTTGAACCATATAACATTTACATCCAAAGAAAGTCTTTACAAAATGAAAACACTGTTAAAATCCACAAGGTAATTCTAAGTTGAAATCAGGGTAGGATCAAATTTATTAAAAACGCAAATACAGGGTGACAAATGTAACATAAAAAGATCAAGTTAGAAAAAACACCGTAAGACTTATTACTTACAGAGTTTTTCTTCTTCTTTAAAGAATTTTTTTTACTACTTAACTTTATTTAATTGTTTATTTATTTATTTTAATTTGACTAGAGAGGGAAGAGTGAGAGAGAGAGAGAAAAAGAGTGAAAAACAAGCCTCCAGGTCAAGGACTTGAACGTAGTTGGCCATGTGGGAGTCTAGCACCCTTAACTATCACTCCACTTGCCAGCCTCCAGAGTTCTTCTCATATCATCTGACATGCCATAAAATTCTTTAAATCAGGGCAATGGAATCATCTACAGAATTAGGTATTACAAGAAATTACTACATACCCAGAACTGTTTGAATAATGTCCTTTCATGTTTCTTTCTCTTTAAAGATGGTGATTCATGCTAACTGCGTGGTTGAAAGAGAAACATTTTGTACCACAAAGTCTTTGTAAAGCAGTAAGTCCTCTAGCATACTTAAAAACATACTTTGTTTTGAAGATAATGAGGACATTACAAGCTGTTTCGGTCTTTTGTCTAAAAATTCCCACCAGAGGTTCTTTTAAGCCACTGTATTTTCAGTGCCTGGTTCCTGCAGAGCCCAAGTCTTGTTTTACTGTCTGTCAGCTGTTACTCATGCTTGTTGGGCCTATATACCATTCGTGGGAATGCACTCAACATTTTGAGAAATCCAATGTATAGGTAGGTGCTCTCGTTTAGGGTCACAGTGTAGCTTCTCGACCTAAGTTGCTTCTTTTTAAAACTCTGAGCACAGTGACATATGCTAACTTGCCTGTCCTAATCTGAACAGAAGTGAAACAGAAATAAAAACTGGCACATGGTAATGATATGAAAGACCACATTAAATGAACAGAATGACACATCATTACATGGTTTGAATTTTTCACAAGGCCAATAATGTTCCATCAGGAAAATTATAGTCGAGTATTTTGATTGAGGTGACAAAGTTTAGTCTTAAATAACGAACCATAATGGACAACTGGCTTTAACAAGGAATTCCTTTTTCTTAAACATGTCATTGCCCTGCAATTAGAAGATGATATATCATGGGGAAAGCATTTCAGTGACATTGCCACACCTACTGTAAATTTACCCAACAGAGTTTATGACTTAATAAGTACAGATAAAAGTCAAAGGAATATTTGGAAGAACTGCTAAAGAACATAGAAGAAAATTACTTGTATCTGAGAAATTATTTCTTATAGGACAGGAATAGATAACTAAATGTTACATAAGGTTTTCTAAGAAGACAGGAAAAATAAATAAAGTTTTTTGTTTTTTCATGTATAGGTGCCTAAAAGTTCAGCTACTTTGGAGTATACACATTAAATTGACATCGTCTCAAAGACTGAAGTCATTATAATATACATGGACAAGGGATACAAGGTGATTTTTGCCAATATTGCTTAAAATTTTTTTTTTTAAGTTATGCCAGATGGTGCATGAGCCAGGCAGAGAGAGACAGAGAGAGGGTGACAAGGAGAAATCACCCCCCCACCCCCATGAAGAATGGTCACGTTTCAATCCCTTCTCCTTCAACTTCCCCTCCTTTCAGGATTTTGGCCATGTGCACATGTGTACACACATGGTATTTTTCTCAAGCTGTTAGGCCCAGGACTTGAACAGTACACTCAGCCATGTGGGATCCAGTTGTTTGCTTACCCACTAGACTAACAGGCTGACCTCTAAAACCTTTCATTTTTTTCTCAGTTTGCTATAGGGTGTATGCAGTCACTGGAGAGACAGAGAGAGAAAGAGAGAGAGAGAGAGAGAGAGAGAGAGAGAGAGAGAACGAAAGTGAGAAATCATAACCCAGTAGGGATGGCATTACTACAGTGCCTTCTCCACCATCTCCACCATTCTCCTCTCAAGATTTTGGGCACACACAATGTATCCCACGTGATTTCAATCTGCCTGGCCTGGGACTTGAACAGCACAGTCAGCCAGCCATATGAGATCCAGTGCCGCCATAATGTCAATACATGCCATAAAATTCTTTAAATCAGGGCAATGGAATCATCTACAGAATTAGGTATTACAAGAAATTACTACATACCCAGAACTGTTTGAATAATGTCCTTTCATGTTTCTTTCTCTTTAAAGATGGTGATTCATGCTAACTGCGTGGTTGAAAGAGAAACATTTTGTACCACAAAGTCTTTGTAAAGCAGTAAGTCCTCTAGCATACTTAAAAACATACTTTGTTTTGAAGATAATGAGGACATTACAAGCTGTTTCGGTCTTTTGTCTAAAAATTCCCACCAGAGGTTCTTTTAAGCCACTGTATTTTCAGTGCCTGGTTCCTGCAGAGCCCAAGTCTTGTTTTACTGTCTGTCAGCTGTTACTCATGCTTGTTGGGCCTATATACCATTCGTGGGAATGCACTCAACATTTTGAGAAATCCAATGTATAGGTAGGTGCTCTCGTTTAGGGTCACAGTGTAGCTTCTCGACCTAAGTTGCTTCTTTTTAAAACTCTGAGCACAGTGACATATGCTAACTTGCCTGTCCTAATCTGAACAGAAGTGAAACAGAAATAAAAACTGGCACATGGTAATGATATGAAAGACCACATTAAATGAACAGAATGACACATCATTACATGGTTTGAATTTTTCACAAGGCCAATAATGTTCCATCAGGAAAATTATAGTCGAGTATTTTGATTGAGGTGACAAAGTTTAGTCTTAAATAACGAACCATAATGGACAACTGGCTTTAACAAGGAATTCCTTTTTCTTAAACATGTCATTGCCCTGCAATTAGAAGATGATATATCATGGGGAAAGCATTTCAGTGACATTGCCACACCTACTGTAAATTTACCCAACAGAGTTTATGACTTAATAAGTACAGATAAAAGTCAAAGGAATATTTGGAAGAACTGCTAAAGAACATAGAAGAAAATTACTTGTATCTGAGAAATTATTTCTTATAGGACAGGAATAGATAACTAAATGTTACATAAGGTTTTCTAAGAAGACAGGAAAAATAAATAAAGTTTTTTGTTTTTTCATGTATAGGTGCCTAAAAGTTCAGCTACTTTGGAGTATACACATTAAATTGACATCGTCTCAAAGACTGAAGTCATTATAATATACATGGACAAGGGATACAAGGTGATTTTTGCCAATATTGCTTAAAATTTTTTTTTTTAAGTTATGCCAGATGGTGCATGAGCCAGGCAGAGAGAGACAGAGAGAGGGGGACAAGGAGAAATCACCCCTCCACCAACTTCCCCTCCTTTCAGGATTTTGGCCATGTGCACATGTGTACACACATGGTATTTTTCTCAAGCTGTTAGGCCCAGGACTTGAACAGTACACTCAGCCATGTGGGATCCAGTTGTTTGCTTACCCACTAGACTAACAGGCTGACCTCTAAAACCTTTCATTTTTTTCTCAGTTTGCTATAGGGTGTATGCAGTCACTGGAGAGACAGAGAGAGAAAGAGAGAGAGAGAGAGAGAGAGAGAGAGAGAGAGAGAACGAACGAGAGGAGAAAGAGAGAGAGAGAGAGAGAGAGAGAGAGAGAGAGAGAGAACGAAAGTGAGAAATCATAACCCAGTAGGGATGGCATTACTACAGTGCCTTCTCCACCATCTCCACCATTCTCCTCTCAAGATTTTGGGCACACACAATGTATCCCACGTGATTTCAATCTGCCTGGCCTGGGACTTGAACAGCACAGTCAGCCAGCCATATGAGATCCAGTGCCGCCATAATGTCCATGCCTCCTCCTGCTGGGCCCATAAAACTTTTTAATGATAGAAAACTTCGCACATGTAGAAAGATAGAACAAGCAGTATAATAAACTTCTTTGTCATCTTGGTTCAAAAATGATCAACCCTTAGCCTATCTTGTTTCGTTTATATCCCTTTCATATAGACTTACCTATTCCCACACATATTTTGACTCTTTTTTTTTTTCAGGATAATATAACTCCTAAAAATATTTTTTGAGTGTGTTTTCCTAGAACACAGGACAAGTTAAAAGAAAAATAAAATTTTAAAAAGTCTTGGGCTGGCTCCATTATCTGGTAGTTAAGGCGGTTGAATCTTACTTGGCCAACCGTGGTTGAATCTTACTTGGCCAACCGTGCAGTCTGAATCAGTGGCTTGAAAAACACTATAGGCACCTGTGCGGGTGTGCCTCAAATGCCAATAGACTGGACAAATGGAGGAAAAGGGACTGAGGCATCACACACACACACACACACACACACACACACACACACCCCTCTACATACATATTGTTATGTATCTTATTATAATTCAGCTTTTTAAAAATTATTGGAGCGTTTGCTTGCCAGAGAGAGAGGCAGGGCGAGGGAGAGAAAGCATGCCCCAAAGGGCTACGGTCACACTTCAATCACCTTTCCTCCATTTCTCAATCCTGTCGGGACTTTAGACATGCACACATGAGCCTAGTGTGGTTTTTCAAGCTGCTCCGGCTGGGATTCAGACTATGGTTAGTTATATGGGATATGACTCCCTTAACCACTAGGCTATGGGGCTGGTCCTATATGTCTTATTATGTACTCAGTTCCTCTAGAAAATTACTTGGCATTGGAGGAACTTCAGTGTTTTAAAAAAACTGTCTTTTAAAATAACTTTTAGATAAATAATGATTTCATAATTATGCTCTTAAAATAATTTAATGTATCTTCTGCTTTGGAAAACCTGTGAATTTTGCTGTTCCAATTTGATGCTTGATTTTTGGTTAGCCCTTATTCTTTCAAGTTCCTGTGGAATCTTTAATGGGATTATTCAGGTGTATTTTAAGTCAAGGGATAAAAAATGACCCAATTTAAAATCCCAACTTTAAGCCTCAAATTACACCAAAAACTTTAAGTACTTCTAGCATTTAATAAATTGGACAGAAGATAAAGGGAAATTCTAAGTGTCAGGGAGAGGGCTAAGTAAAAAAAAAAATACCTTTTGACTAATTAAATGAATAAATTATGTTATTCCAACTCCATTATTCCTTGTCATCTACTTGTCCAACGAAACCTGTATTTGCTGAAGACCATGTATGGGACAGCAAGAGAAAAAAGAAACACAGGCACGTGTGTGTGAATGTGAGTGGGTGCACACACACATGTATACACGAACACATGAAGCCATCAGCCAGTTACTTTGTCTTAGTTAGTTAATGTAAGGAATGTTTTTTTTCTTTAAAATTTGCATGTGCTCATTGCAGAGGCAGAAAGAGTAAGAAAGCACCCCTCATGGGGGATAATCACACTGCAATCTCTCCTCCTGCCTTGTCCTTTTGGGATTGTGGGCACGTAAGCACTTGCTCCTGCTGTCTTTCAAGCTACCTGGTTGAGGAATCAAACCATACAGTTGACCATGTGTGATCCATCCACCTTAACAAGCATACTACCAGCTGGTCCCATAAAAATTATTTCTGATCAAGAAAAAATAACCAAAGCTCATGGTTTAATTAACATATTAGTTGGTTCTCTGTGAGAAGTTCCAGAAGTATCTACGAGACAATTTTTGGCACTGTTTGCTTTGAGGTCATTTTATACCAGGAAGGGATTAATACGGGATGAAAAAAGAATGTATTGTCCTGAACTATACAATGGTGTCAAACTTATTTTACTTTGGTAGCTAAGTCTATAAAAAATTATTTCCATAAGGAAAAATTCTCATTTAAGAGATATATGAAAAGTTCATTAGTGTGATCGTATTCAAGTGACAAGTGAAATTTTGCAATATGTAAATATTGCACTCAAATTGCCATGCAGAACATTTTAACTACCTTGCTACTTTATAAGGAAATTTACAAATATAGAGCAATTCCTTAGTTCATAACTAAAATTATAATTAAATACTAAAAATTATAATTATATCACCTTTAGTACCTTAAAGTTATCAAATTAATATTGCTAATAATGATTTCAAAACCAACACATTATTTCCTGTAATAATAATAAGAAAAATGAAAGAGGTCTTGGAAGGGAAAATTACCTCTGATGAAGGTTAGCTAAGGAGAAGTGCTTTTAGATTAGGCTTCAGGTACAGACTGTCATTGTGTGTTATCCTTTGGAAATCAGAAGCAAAACAGGAAGGTTTTGGGAAAGTGTCATTTAACCTTTACTGCAGATGGCAGCATCTGTAGTCCTGTACTTCTGGAGAAAAAAAAATGTTTTTTAGTTTAATTTCTATAGTATGCTAAGGAGTTATCAGTATTGCAAAAGAAAGGAGCAGACGGGGAGGAGATGAGGCTACAAGAGAAGGGAGAGAGAGAAATGGATGTATATAAAAAAGGTTATAGGGAAGGAAACTGGAAAAGGAAGCATCTGACTTTGGCACTAACTAGCTATGTGACTTTGGATACATTACTAGTCAGTACCTTCCTTCGAGTTTCTGGTTTGTGTTTAGATTTATGCAATAAATAGAGCAGAATAGCTGCTTTCCAACAGTTCTGTCACTAAATGACACTATTTATGTAAAGTACCAGGACACGCTAAGAATCCAATAAACAGTGATTCCAATGTTCAAAATATTTTCTGTATTTTTAAACAATAATTTCAGAATTTATTAATGAGTCATAGGAGAAATCAGTCTTGGTAATTTTATCATTATAAGTCGTGATTACGATTTGGAAGTTTATAATGAAGAGGATTAAAAAAACATGATATTGAACTTCCAATTGTAGATACAGTTTCATATTATGATATTAGTAACACTTCAAAATTATTTGGTATCAGCCTATTTATATATTTACGGTTCACTTTAATCCTTCAGAATTTACACATGCTACTTGGACAGAATTCCTTGAGTAAGAATTTTTCTTCCCACAAACATGGACTCTTAAGCCATTGGTGTAGGAAGCGACGTAAGATACATCCTTTTCTATAAGTTAATGTTGAATTTCTACATATCACAATTAATGCAGCTTGTTAACCATTACTATTTTAACCTTACACAATCCTGAAATAAAGATGAGGGAAACGTTCTCTTCCCCATATAGCCTGCATTCAGATAACACAATTGGAATGCTCAGTTGCTATGGTGAGCTTCACTCTAGAAGTACTTTTACAGGGAGTACAATATAAGATCACATAGTCTCTCAGAATTATAAAAGTCTCAGAACCAGCAAGCACATTAATGGTCGAGCAATGAGAAAAAAATGTACTATTAATAATACATTTAGGACTTTGCTTGTGAGTTTCTGGATTCACTGTGGTTTCAAATTTTCTGAAAATGGAGAGTAGTTTAAACAATGGTTCTACTCTTTGTTTCATAGCCCTGGGTTTATTTTTGTTTGTTTGTTTGTTTACTGTATTTTGGATGTTTGAGCAAATGCCACAGGACATGGAGAACAACATTCTTCAAGCCAGCTTCGTTTTTAATAGTTTTGCTCTTTCAAGTGCTTAAGCCATTCAGACTGGGTCTTGTGAGTTCCTTGGCAATGCTTTAGTTTGCCCACTGATAGGGGCTACAGTGCTGTGTTAGGGGGCTACTGCCACACAAAGGAAGAAAAAACGTTTACATGGCCTACAGTTGGATGCTCAGCCCTCATTTATCTGGACATCTATTTAGAACAAAAATGCACTCAAGAAATTTCAGGTGTGTGTGAGGCAGGGGAAAGGGGCAGGGTGTGTGTCTGTATGTCTGGAAAAACAGAAGGGGTACAGTCACAAAATTACCTCCTAAAAGCAATCTCTTACATCTCAAGTTGGAAAATATACCTAATATATTTATTTTTCCTTGAAGATCAAGAAACAACTGTCTTGGGAATTGCAAAGCAGATTATCTGAGGATTTAAATAGTTATAGTATAAACTCTGGGAAAGTGTCCTAATGGTTGCCCTAATGAGTCACCCTGTTCAGCCTTTCTCTTCCTTTCTCATTGCTGCTAATGCTCATTTTATGTAAAAAGCTCAACTGGAACTAACTAGGACATCTTTAGGGTAATGTTAGTTTTCAGGCAATAGTAATTTTCAATTAAAATTGCACAGTGTACCAGTGAATTGAAAGTCAGATACAAGGACGTCGTATTATGAACTTTCTGGTTTTTCTAATCAGCCCTTTGCCCCACACATTTCTCAAAATTGGCAACAAGTTTCTGGTTTGTTTTCGGTGTTATGCCACAGTGCTTATCTGGTCTCTATTCCTCTATGAATAGACAAAAATCTCCCCTAGACTTAGGCTCAGCACTCCTCAGGCTGTAGTAAGGCCTGCACAGCTCAAGATAAGAGAAGAAAGCACTTCAAACAGCTAGGAATTAATCAGCCAGCCTGGCTTCAAGCTTGGTGTTATAACTGAGCAATTCAGTTCAGAAGCTCACTTACATTAACTGAAATTAAATGAGACAGGCTCATTTAATTCTTGTGTATAAAAGGCTCTTGAAGCACAGTTTAAGCCAGTTACTTTGTGATGTCATAGAGCAAAGAGGCTAATTGAGCTCATTGGAAAACGAAGGGCCCCTGGGTTTGTATCAAAGAGCGATAGGACTGGCTTTTGAAACAATTTCCTTATGTCTTATTCATACCTTTATAGCATTACATTTGGTACCATCCATTATCATTTAACTAGAATGTTCAACCCCTCCTCTTGTGTCAGTGTTATTTGTAAAAGAGGAAGCTCTTTAGGGAATACATATGATAGTTTAATTGTTCTGTGAACCAGTGCAACTTAAGGCCTTTCTCATTGTGAACATGGAATGACTCTTCTTTTATTTGAGCAATAGGAATAGTTATCATTTTAAAACAGTTCTAGAAAATAGACTTTTATTATTGTGATGGATTTTAACGAAAGGCTCAAATATAGAATAGCCACAACAAATCAAAATGTTTCTCTATTTTCAGGTTTTCTAATCATGTTTTATTTCACTGGTAACAAAATTTATATATATATGTATATA
>NW_006159847.1:951164-966789 GCF_000334495.1 Tupaia belangeri chinensis
ATATATATATATATTTACACATACATATATATATATTTCCTTCATATATTCTTATTGGCATTAATTATTTTAATAACTTTCAAATAAAGCAACATTAAATCTCAAGGATATATCTACTAACATTAGGACTCCTAATTCTCTCCCAAAGTTTGGAAACTCTATCTCGAACAATCTAATAACATAGGTTATCTAATTCTTAATTAAATGATTAGCCAATCACAGTAATCAATGTATGCTGAGTGAAATCCCCAAAGAGTCTAAATCTATGACTCTAAACTCAGAATCATCTGTTCTAATGATTAAACCATTTGTTCTCTATATATCCGATACCAGTACATTAGCTTAGTCAAGATATTGAAAGCTTTTTCTTTTTCAGTCTGTTAGTAAAGCAAATGAAACATTACTTTGTGTTATTGACAACTTCTTAATGGATGTATTCATTAGACACAGTGACCCTTCAGCTAAGCTTAAGCCATGCAGAGACAAAATTTTGGGAGCATTTCAATGGCTCTGGAGTTGATTAAAGAATGTTCCTCCATGAAGGTGAAAATTGTCCAATACATTCAAAATATTTTTTGTGGCTAGCTAACTCAATAATCACACTTTAATTGTGACTTCTTTAGTCATTTTCACAAAAATAAAATAGGTTTTAATAAAGCAAATTGAAAATCTATAACTCTTTGTAAAGGCATAGATTGTTTTTCTTAAATACTGACTCTTATGGAGAAAGGTTGTAACATAGGTGATCAATACAGAAGAACTTAAGTATTAAAGAGAGCTATATTCAGTAACTTGCTAATATTTCACATTAATTAAGAGAGCATTGATAGATGATGTTCATCACCCCACATGTACACATTGTCATGATATTGACATGAATGAACTGAGTATCAGAGTTTGTAGCACAAAAATTTAAAAATAGTCCAAACGTTTATCAACAGGAGACATGATAACTAGTTGCCATGTTTTCCTACAGTAGAGTATTATACGACAATGAAACTTGGTGCCTCGAATGAGCCTGAATGTGATATCAGTACTTTACACCTTTCTCATTTGTATATGATACTAGTAAAAATCTGCAAGAGAATAGTAAAAAATGTTACTGGCATCAAATGGTAATTGAACACTTACGCTACAAGCATTGTACTAGGTGCTAACATGTGAGATACTTTCTTTCATGCTTACATCAAGCTGAATAATAGAGACATTTTGTTATTATTCTTATTTTACTTTCATTTTTTGGGGGGGAGAGACTTTTGCTATAGGGTGCATGCACTCACTGGAGAGACAAAAAGATACAGAGAGACAGTGAAAAATCACTTCCCAGGAGATAGGACCACATCACTATCCCTTTTCCGCCATTCTCCTCTCAGGATTTTGGGCACACACGCATACATGCCCGGTATGAGTTTCAGGCTGCCTGGTCCAGGACTTGAACTCTGGTTAAGTACATTGAAGTCCAGTGCCTTAAACACTACTCCATCTACTGGTCCCCTTATCCTATTTCATATTGAGAAATAGAGCCTGAGATTAAATAACACACTTACTTTCGACCTATTATCAACTTGCAGAACTCCCTTTAACCAATTATCCACTAGAAGAACTAGAGTTATGGTGCATTTTTTTTTTTTAATGATTCTGAAGGTAAAGCTCCTAATCATTCTCCCCATTTGATTTTTTGGTTTACTTTTAGTTTTATTTTTTTCCATGAGAAGAATTTCCATCATGTAACAGAGTTCAAAGAATTTTACAATAAACCCCTATTGTATTAGTCTGCTTGGGCTGCTACATAAAAACATCACACAAATCAGTAGCTTAAATAACAGAAATTTATTTTCTCACAGTTCTGGAGCCTAGGAATCCCAAGATCAAGGTTGCATCAGGGTTTGGTTTCCAGTGAAAAGTGTCTGATGGCTGCAATTTCATGTGTGCAACACCTGCTGCATATTCACCACTTAGTTTCTGCCACTAACTTTTTTTTTAGCATTTTATTATACTTATTTTATCAAATAAATATGTGAGTCTATTCCCTTAGTCATCCACCTAATGGCATTATTTTTCATGAATTTAAAAATGAGTTATGTGGGGCCAGCAGGTGGCATAGTAGTTCAGGGTTTGTACTCCCACATGGTTGACCATAGTTCAAGTCCTAGACTGG
This sequence comes from Tupaia belangeri chinensis, assembly GCF_000334495.1. NCBI lineage: Eukaryota > Metazoa > Chordata > Mammalia > Scandentia > Tupaiidae > Tupaia > Tupaia belangeri. Next base: position 953,323 of record NW_006159847.1, read on the forward strand.
GAGGCTTGCTCTCTCACTTTCCCTCTATCTCTGTCTCTGTCCAAATAAAAATAAATAAATAAATAAAATTAAAACGAATAATTTTTAAAGAAAAGCTAAAATAAATAATTAACGAATTAAATAAAAATGAGCTATGAAGAGCTATAAACTTTCCCCTGAATCTTTAATATAGATACTATTAATTGAGTTTAAAATGTGTTCTTTTTGAAAAATTTTAATATAATTAAATGCAAACATTTTAACCATGCCATTCAGTTAATTTGGACAAATGCTCATGTTGTATAAACCTCAGTCAAGATCCAATATAGAACATTGCTATCAACCCAGAAAGTTTCTTCATTCTCTTTTAAAATTAATCCCAGCACGCACTTCTAGGCCCTGACAGCCATTATTCTGATATTTTCTATGACTGATAAGATTCACCTATTCTGAAACTTTACATAAATGAGAAAAATATGTGTGTGTGTTTGTGTGTGTGTGTGTGTACACACACACATACACACTTCAATGTAATGCTTTTATCACTATGCATAATGATTTTTTAGATTCATCCATCTAGTTGGATTTGTCAGTAGTGTGCTCTTTTTAACATGGAATGGTATCTCATTGTATGAATATATTTCAGATTATTTCCTAATTATATTTCTATTGATAGAAAGCTGGGTTGTTTCTCATTTTCTTTATTTTTTTTTTGCCCTTAAAAAGAATTACTTAATTTTATTTATTATTATTATATTTAAATTTTCTTTTTTCTCTTCCATTTCTTCTTTTTATTTAAATTTATTTACTTATATTCATTCACTGTACATAATTACAGCATACAAAATGAGATTTTTCCATCCAGAATACACTGTATATTGGCTCAATCAAGCACATCAACATACATATTATTGTCAACAAGTAATTTTCCATTTCTTGTTTCCTGTATATTTTGCTTTTTTACCGTCCTTGATTTGCTATCTCTCTTTTGAAAGAAAATGCTAGATTGCTTTCCAAGCTCTTGCACCATTTTACACTTCCCCCAACACTGTATGATAATGACAATTACTCCACATTCTCATTTCCATGTGTTTTTCAGCCTTTATTAAAACAAGTCATTTTGTTGAATGTACAGTAATATAAAATGAATTTATTTTGAAGTTTCCACATGATAATTATGTCAAGACTTTGCTACATGCTTATTGGCCAACTGTATATCTCCTTTTATGATATTTCTATTAAAAATGTCAGTGGCTTTTTTAAAAATTGTATAATCTTTTTATTAAGACTGAAATGCTATGGTTTTAATGTGCCCCTCAGAAATTCATGGGTTGGAATTTGGTGAGCCACTCTAATGGTTTTAACAGCGCGAAAACTTAATCCTATCATGGTGTTGGAAAATAGGGTTTTGGAGAGGGTGACTGAAATTGGATGGGGTTAACACAGGGGGGCTCCATGAATGACTACTGGCAGTTTTATAAGAAGAGCAGAAACATGGACACATTCTTCTCTTGCTTGTCTTGTCCTGTGCCACATCAGGACTCTGTAGAGAGCTCCCACCAACAAATAGACCCTCAGTAAATATAGTTCCTTGACTTTGACTTTAGACCTCCAAAACCCATAAGCTAAATAAATCTCTATTTTTTACAAACTACCTAGTGTTGGGTTCAGTTGTTAACATTAGAAAAGTGGACCATGAAGGAATTTTTCATATATCTGGATATCAGTATTTTATCAGAAATATGTTTTTCATATATTTTTCTTTCTTTGCCTGTAGCTTGCCTATTCATTTTCTTTTGATGAGAAAGTTTACATTTTGGTGAAGTCTAATTTATCTACTAGTTATGATTATTTCTTTCTGTGACTTCTCTAAAAAACATTTGCCTACTCTAAGTTACTAAGATATTCTCTTATGTCTATCTCTCATAGATTTATGCTTTAGCTTATTAAAGAAAAATGTGAGGCACAATAAAATTTTAAATACTTTACTTGAGTAAGAAGAAAATTCATGAATTGGGCAACACCAGCAGAAAGAGTTTGGTGTTCCAATGACAAAACATGAGGCAAGTTTTATTGGAAAAATATGAAAATAAAATTTAAAGATAATTTGATTGGCTTGCAATTATAAAATTGTCTTCATTTAGGTATCTTGCTGGAAAGTCCCTATTGACATAATCACATGTTAGGTAGCTCCTTAAAATTGTCTGAAACTGCATTTCTATTTAATGTACCATTTTTCAGAAATGACCCAAGTTGACTTTTCTTTCTTTCTTGTGTGTGTGTGTGTGTGCATGTGTGTGTGTGTGTGTGTGTGTGTGTGTGTTTTCCTTTAGAGATTTTTACTGTAGGGCACATGTGTTCACCCAAGAGACAGAGACAGAAAGCAAGAAATCTCTCTCCATTGTGGATAGCCAATCCACAATCCCTTCCCCTCTATTCTCCTCTCAGGAACTGGGGCATCCCTGCATCCACGCACATGCACCTGGAATGAGTTTGAAGACACCAGTTCTGAACTCAAACCACGGCCAACCACATGGGAGTCTGATACCTTAAACACTATACCACCTGCTGGCCCCCCAAGTTGAGCTTTCTTAGGTTTGCAGATCAAGCAAAGTTGAGATTGCTTATGAAACCTAACTGGTTTTCATCTGCTTGGGGATTCTTCAGGGTCCACCTTTATTTTAAATGATTTTAATAATCCCCTTTTAATCATCCTCTCAGCAAATTGAGAGTATGGCAAAACAATATAACATGACTCTAAGTTACCACTGTTGATGTAGTTACTGGAATAAAGTCATCTGGAGTCATCATTAATAGTTATATGTGAATGTAAACTCACATAGTCATTGTTCTCTAAAAGTATATAGTCATCATAGGTTTGAGTGAGAGGGTTGTTGAGTTCTCAGAGTTGTCTAATCCAGACAGTACTCATTTGATATGTGAATGGCTGCCAGAAAGCATTTAAAACCCTTGAGAGAAATCAACACACTGGAGAGGTGAATACATAGACCACAAGAAACCTCATAACCAAGGACTGAAAAATTCCCTGGAACAGAGATTCCGAGAATCTGACACTTAAAAAATCAAATAAATCAATGGAGGAGGCAGGATATATCTCATAAAAGACTTATATTTGTCCCTTAAGGTCCCTTAAATTATGTTCATGTATTCATTGAGTTCATGGTGCCCTTGTTGCTACTCTCAAGAAGTTTAATGAGGACAGCAGGTGTGATAGCACAAAGGGTCAGTTGTGAAGTTTGACTAACTAAGTTTAGAAATCTTACTCATTAAAAAAGAAAAAAAGAAAACAAAAAACAAAATCTTGACCAAAAATGTAAAACCAGGGTTGGCAAACTTTTTCTATAAATGGCTAGATAGTAAATATTTTAGATACTATTTGCCACATATGATCTGTGTTGCACATTTTTCTTCTTTATTTTTTTAAACAACTCTAGCTCATGGGCTAGTATTTGCTTACCCCTGATAGAAAGAATATAAGTAATGACTAGCAACATTAAAATAAGAAGAAGAAAAAGAAAGCTAAAACCTGAAAATTCTTAACGCAGATGCCCTGGTCCATATTTTGCATTCTAGACTAGATTTAAGTTATAGCATATATGAGTTATGCATTTATGGAATCACTCAAACAAGGGGTAATATTTTGATTCAAAAATCTCAACTTTATTCTCTAATAATTTTATTTATTTATTTCAAGAATTATTTATTTTAATTTGACCAGACAGTGAGAGAGAGAGAAAGCAATCTGCCAAATCCAGGACTTGAACTACAATCCGCCATGTGAGAGTCCAGCACCCTTAACCACCATGCCATCTGTCAGCCCCATATTCTAATAATTTTATACTCTTCATAATTATATAGCCGACATAGATGAATTCTAGCAGACTACAGAAGAATGATTCCAACTTAGGTAGAAGATATCCATTTTCTAGAAGCAGTTTAGTGTTTCTTCTTGACCTTTTGGCTACGACCAAGTATAGTATCTGCTTTGATGAGTTTTAAAGTATTTTTATAAATATTACCAAGAGATCTGTGTAGTGTATCTACATGAAGATGTGCCCAGGACATTTCTCTCTCTGACCAGATCTTCTTCCCCACAGTGTCCAAGACAGGGGAAAAAGAATATAGACCAGGTACTATTTCTTCCTTCTAAAAGAGATCACAGAGATTGTTGTTAGTTCTAAGAAGATCTGCTGATCAATTCAAGTGACAGACAGGCAATGTAGGTCTAATTGGGAATTATGAAAGTGAGTAAAACCGAGCCTTTGAGGATGTGTGAGTGGGTGAGATCTAGAAAGACTTCCCAGGTCTTAAGCTGGAGAAAGTTTATTTCCCTTCAGAAACTGGCTAAAGTAGAAGTTAAAATATAAACAGATGTTTGATGTGAAAAATATGAAACGTGCATATTCATGCTGTGTAAAGTTAATTTTAAGAGTGAAAATGGAAACAGAGTATCTGGCACAAATAAAGAGGGAAAAAGATACAGAAGATTTGAAAAAAATGAAAAGTTTGAAAATACCACTGTAAAGGCCTGATAAGTCACCAGGAAGCTAAAAGACTTATCAACTGTGGTTATTTTATTATGGTAATGAAGTAATGATTAATAGTTACCTAAAGTGATGATCAAATGCTATTAATGTTTGAGACTGGATGGGTAAGGCAATCTTCAAACCCTTGTAAAATAAAACAAAACTGTATCTTTCATAAATATTAGATTCTATAATCAGTAAGGTATTTCATATACTAATATATATCCTTTGAAAATCCCTAAGTAAGGGCATAGATTGACTACTCATTAATGTTAATGCAGCCAGGGTTTCCTCCAGCACTGAAACAGATAGCTAGCTCTGTTTGAAACTGGACACCTGCTTTTTGAAATTACCTTATGTGGAAATTATTGATCTTTGACTAAAGAGATTAGCAAATTTACATCTCTCATCCATACTTGCTTGAGGACAGAGACTTCATAGGAAGAATGACTGATGGGATCATCCACACCATTTACATTATCTCCCACAAAAGTATTTCATTTTGAGTAAGTCAAATGCCCATATAATATGATTTCCTGACTTACAAAGACTCCAAAACTGAAGGTAATATTCTGATTTTTACAGATAAGGAAAGCAAATCTCAGTATAAGTAACTAAAATAAGGACAAATAGTGAATAGCAGAGCTGGAATTTGAGCTCAAATCCTCTCAAATCCAAAAGATATGATATGAATTCAGAGATTTTTTTTTTTAATCTCTGGTCATTCTTTCATAGCTAAAAGAAGAGAAAATGAACAAGAATGACCTTACATAGAAACTTTAAATGACATAGATTCTCAAAGTATTCTATCTATATATATCAGTGAAGGATAAATAGACTGTGTTAGAGTCCTGAGTAGTTTGGGGGAGGGAAAAGAGTAGAAACAGTTAAACATATATTGGGATAATTGGAAAGGGTCAGGTAAGTTTCAATGTCATTCAATACATGTAAGCTGAACTGTGTGTTTGACACATTAAACTAGTCAGTGGGTCATTAACACTGACTAAGGTATGGTGGGTGAACTATAAAATGTGTAAGTCTAGGTCAGCTTCAGTGAGGCTGGTGAACAGGGGTTACAGTACTTGAAAAACTACATTTATCTGTGTTGGCAATTAAGAGTTGAAATATCAAATGCTAGGGGCCGGCAAATGGCATGGTGGTTAAAGGCGCTGGACTCCCACATGGTCACCCATGGTTCAAGTCTCGGACCTGGTGGCTTGCTTTCTCACTTCCTTTCTCTCTCTCTAATCAAATAATAATAATGATAATAATAATCAATAAAGTTAAATGAAATAATTCTTTTAAAAAAAGAAATATCAAATGCTCTTGAAATGAGTCATTATCTGATGGCAGAAAACACAAATCCTCTAAAACCAGTTTATGTGTACTAGAGTTTTAGGTAAAGTCTTGTGAGAAAGATCATGGGCCCTTAGTATAGAAATTATATCAAGGGATCATGGGAACTGGAACTTGTGAAATGTTATTTAATAATCTTACTACATTATGTGTACTTATTTATTTATTTTTGGTACATATATGCTTCCTAAAGCTAGTCTCTAGAGTGGATTTGATATTTTCTAATTTATTTCTTTGAGGCAGAATGCAATTTCTGGTTGATGGGATATTACACATTGATTGAAATAAAAAGGTGTGAAAAAACTAGTCACCCACATGAAGAATTAAACAATATCTTCTAAGTATCACTTACTGACACTTGCATGGTAAAGGATATGATGCAGAAATACTCAGCCATAGTTACAAATCAAAAGAACCAGAGGGGATTAATGCTCTCTCTTCAGAATGTGTGGGATACCAAAATACATGTCAGTTTAGCATCATTTTGAAAAAGATCCTAAACTACTAAACTGAGAAAGATAAGATGAAGAAAACAAAATTGGATTTCTTTATTTTAGGCAAGCTGTGCAAATGATTAGAAAACATAAGAATGAACAAGGGTAAATATGTCTTTTCTGTGCATCTCCTACCTCATAACCATTCTGTGAGAACAGAAAATAGATTTCTAGTCACTGTTCAGTGTATTTTTAGGAGTGGTTTTTGAAACTTGAAAGAGACTTCAAAGAAATGTAAATACTGTGCTCTGCTCTTTCTCATTCCCCCTAAGGTCAGCTTCTTGGCAGTGTTCTTTTCAGTCAAGACAGTTGTCTTTGCCAGTACCAGTCTACTGGGAGACTGTTGCGTGTTGGGCAGCTGCCTTTTCAAGGAGAGATGCGACTCTTCTGAAAAGCTTTTTCCTGTACCTTCTTAGGTCTGAGAAACCAGTCAGCTAGTTGTCATTCCATATGCTATGCCATATGCTAATTTGACATGAAGCTGCATTGCAGGCAAGTTTGTTTCTCCAGGATATCACTCCAGGAAAGTACACAGGACAGTGGGACGACATTGACAAGAGGGACAGTTTCATATCAATAAAATGGGGTCGACTGTCTATCTGTACTATCTTCATAAGAGCTAGGATGATTTGGGGATACTTAATCAGAGTTTCAGGTGTGATCCTTGAAAACAAGCAGTATGCTCTAGTGAGAGATGTGATATTCACTTTCACAGGAATTCTTTTTTAGAATTTCTGATTTTAAAGGAAGTCTTCCCAAATAAGAGTGAATGAGCCATTTTATAGCATTTAGTTTAATGTAATTTGAGAGTGACTTTATCCAAAAGTAGCTTGTTTGGAAAAACCTCAGATCTACCTATGGAATTGTTCTTCTTTGAAAAAGATGAAACATAAAAATTTTTAAACTGAAAAATAAACAAAAATGCATTTCAAAATGTTTTGAGAAATTGTGTTCTTGTATCTTTATGAAAGTACTGTGCTACTTCCATTGGGGAGTAAAAATGGACAATATTGAGACTAGAGAATAAAGTCTGGTAGGAAGCTTACACTCACAGCCCAGGCTGTAAAAGTGATTGGTTTCAAGGAAAACAATACGAGCCTCTTCGCCTTCCTCTGAGAAGAGTTCAAGGCAAGTGACTGCCTTGGCAAAGCCATTAATGAGCTCCTCTTAATGATGCTGAATCCCATGTGGCCATTGTGGGAACAGGGTTTGAATCCTCAGCCTGGTAAGCCTGAAACATACAGGGCATGTGCTTGAGTGCCAGGAGCTGATGGACTGGAGGACTGGGAGAAGGGAGAAGGGGATCACTGTGGAACCAGATCCTGTGACGAGCTTTTCCTTCTCTCTCTCTCTGTGTTCTTCTCTGTCCTTCACACTGTCCCTCTCTCTCTCTCATGAGAGCACACACGCTTTATCATAAATTTAAAAAAAAACAATAATTGATAATGATAAAAACAAAAAGTAATTTGTATCTTTTTCCTTTCAGTGTGGGAATCTGGGAGGGTGAGGGGCACTTGATTTCATAGACAGTAATGGACTGGCCAAGATAGTGGTCATTTCTTCCATAATGCACCTTAGTTCTCTTAAAATAATTTCTATTTCACAATGTATTTGAACACCTGGCCTTAGGTACATCTCTACCTGCTACTGTGTCAACTGAGTACTTTGTCACAGGAGCTTGGCATCTGAAGTCAAGTGTGTGGTAAACACATTACAGGTAGTACGTGTTTTATTAAAGCAGGATGGTGAGGGTAAGGACAGAGACATGTGTGATTTCCTTAAGTAGGAAGAGGAAGAAAGTTGACTGCAAAGGAGACTGTTGATTTTGCTGTATATGTTTCTACTTCAGGGACTACTCAGTCTTATAGGTACCGAAATTCAATTTTTCTGAGCTTTACCTGGGCTTATAGGCTTCTGTAGAGTCAATGCTGACTAAACTCTCAAGGGACTGGTGATAAACAGCAATGTCAATTTATTTACAGTACAATATCTATCTGGCCTTCAGTGGCTTCTCCAGTTTGTCCTGTGGGAATATTAGCAATCCTCACTGGGAAAATGTTTACCAGAATTAAAGTAGACTGCTCAATAATTTGGCCACCTGGGTAGAGGAATTACAGTCTCAGAGTACATCTAACCCATTCCAATAAGTGAAAATCAACATCATAAATGCCAGAGTTGAAGCATTTTAAATAAAATACTAGGAAATGGAGGTGTTTGGTTTGGAGGTGGTCCTTTCCTTCTTACTATTGTTACTGAGTCTCAGCTCCTATTTGACCTATTTCTTCCTGAACCTTCGGGTAATGTCTTGCTCTTCAAAAGTTCCCCTTTCTTATTTTTTGTTTTAATTGCCAGAGGGCAATTTGCCAGAGAGAGACAGAGATTAGGAGAGGGAAAAAATACCTCCCAATGGGGTGCGGTCTTGCCACAATCCCTTTTCCTCCATTTATCCATCCTGTCAGGATTTAGGGCACAAACACATATGCAAGGCTGATGTGTTTCTTGTGTCAAGGGCCTGGATTTTAACCACCATGTGGGATCCAGCTTCCTTAACCAGTGAGCTATGGGACTATCCCCAAAATACTCCTTTCTTAACCCATTCTGCAGGCAGTAGCCCCTGACACTAAGAACTTAATGCCCCTTGCCCCAGTTTCCTCAGAGTCTATATTTTTAAGTTTTAAGACAGAGAGAGAGAGAGCCACTGGTCTAAAGACCTCTGAGGTATATACTACTTGTAACAGCTCAATTTATTTCAGATTATCTCTTAAAAAGATATACTGAGTTCAGCAAATGAAATTTAAGGTCTTGCATGTGTAGACAATGGCTCATGTATAAGTAATGGGAAATTTTGTTTGGCAATGACATATAGTAAAATTTTTTACCATATCCCCACAAAAAAAGTACATAGTTTGTGCTGCAAATACATAATTTCTGAAAAAGAAAAGAAGTGATCATCCTCCACTACTTTGTATGGGACAAACTATCATGTGAATATTTTGTCCATTTCTGGAGGTCCCACTCATTCATTCATTTAATCATTAAAGCATTAAACATGTTGCACATTCCACTAAGAAAATTAGCTTTAGGTAATACAAAATTAAACGTTCAGATTGTGCCAAATACCTTACATGTTTATAGGAATAAAAGAAAAAATAATGACCTTAATACCAACAATAATGATGATAATAGTATCTATTGGTACATATATTGTGTCATATATTGTGTCATGGTCTGTCTCCAATCTTTTCCATCATTTAATTAAGTCTCATAATACCTTATTAGTATGTATTAAATTGCATAAAGTCACACAACTTTTAAGAGACATAACTTGAACATGAATTCCTGCCTGACTCTGAAGCTTGCACTGTTATTCATGTTAGACTTTTAGAGAAAATAATAATTCAGTACTATGTGAAATATATGAAAAAGATGCATTTTAAGAAAAGAAGGTGATAAATTGTCTGTCCGGGGAATATTTTTCAAACACGAGGCATGACAGGAGTAGAAGCTTTGAAGTGCCTTGGGCCAGAAGATAAGACAAGGGCAAAGAAAAGGGGAGAGAAAGTCTAGTCCGTTAAAAGATCCTCAAATAGTTCTGTATCACTGAACTTTAAGGGAAAGTAAATTATAAAAACTGGAGAGTTTGTGAAAACGCCAGATTCTAAACGCCTTGCATGTTTTCATAAGAGACTTGAACTTTGTCCTGTTAGCAGTGAGGAGCCACAGAAGAATTTGAAAGGAAGCGAGATATATACTGTGTGTCTGAATATATGTCAACATCTAAGGTTATATTCAACTTTCCCAGTTGGAAGACATATACATGCAAAAATGAAATGTTATTTAAATAATGCTTTTCCTATTTCTGGTGAAATAGATGTGTTTTTATTGATTCAGTTACACAGTATATACTATATTATATAAAATAACAAATGAATTTAGAAATATTGCCTTATTCCCACACTCTCATTTCACAACTCTCTATTCAGTATCTTCTTCATTAAAATTGTCTGGTTCACTTGAAATGCTTTTTGAGTCAGCTAGCACACTTTTCCAGAGCATGTCACTTTTCTTCTAGAAAGTTATTTGACACGTAACACATGGTGAATTCATATTTTAAGCTGTCATTTGAAATGATGTTCTAAACTTCAATAACCCCATTTCTTAAAAGAATTTATTCTATAGAACAGGATTAGAATTATGACTCAGTCTTCCTCCAGAATCTATACACTTTCCCACTGTAATGTTTTTATAAAGGAGCATAAACTGACTTACATACTATGGCGTCAAACATTTGTAACTAATAGCTCAAAACTTTAGGGGAGGAGCCAGCAGGAGTTACACAATGTTCAGCAACACTGCACCAACATGGGAAAGTCCTGGGTTTATGTCCCAAGGTCACCTTATATATACAGGGCAAGAGTGTGTTCTGGTCCCGGCTGGCTGAGGCTGGGGGTGGGTTATGATGTGAATACCCTGTTGGGGGTACCTGTTTCTCTCTATCATGGAAGAATTAAAACTAACCTGAACAACAACAATACACTTCAGGAAATATTATATATACATTTTACTGCCTATTGTGTACTCCACGTTTTAGAGATTCTTTTATACACATGTCTACTAAAGTCATGTCATTTCAAACCCAGGTGGTATCTAACAAGGATCTTGTTTTGTAGTATACACTCAATAAATATTTTAAGTTTGAGCAAGTGATTATAACAGATACAGTTACTAGGAAAAGCCATTGCTTAAAATATTAATTTATCTTTATTGCATATTTTCATCCTCCCTTGTCATTATATAATATTGCAAGCTAGCAGGAAGCAGTATATGAGAGCTTTCAATTTTTGCAGCTCTGGCAAAACTTGGTTCTGTGAAGTTGTGTCAGAGTTTAGAACCTGGACTGCTTATAGGTATGAAATGGTAGTTCTTTTTCACTTTAACATAGGAGTCCTTGCTTCTAGTAATAGCGATATATTCCTTGCTTCTAGTAACAGCAACATAATTGTGTTTACAGCAATTTCAGTTTTCTCTTTTGTTAATTCTTATCTTCTATATCCATTTTTTGATTTAGTTGTTTTTATTTTTCCTTTTTATCATTTATTTTTAGCTATATTTTATATGGTATAGATTTAACTTCTTTGCCTATTATGTGTTTGAAATAACTTTTCTTAGGATGTGGCTTTTCTTTGAACTTTGTTCACTATGCCTGTGTTGAAGATACATTTTACATGTCAGTGCAGCCAAGTACATAGATTGTTTTCCTTTGTAGATTTGTAAATATATCAGTTCATTTCCAATTACTATGCTTCTGTCATATGAGTACATATAAATAAAGACATACAAAAAGCACCATCAAGTGTATTATAGGTTAAATGATAAAGAATTTCAAATAAAGATGACTGGAAGGAAATAATACAGTTTAATAGGAAAATCGTGGAATCATTTAAATTGGTTTGAGAAAAGGAACTATATAAATGCAAAGTATTATTAAACAGAAGGATAAGAATGTAATACATAGCTCAGAGTGCATGCATTAGTTTGTCTTTTTGTTTCATATATTGGATATTAGAATTCTTGGTAGCTTAAATATTAGGTTTTTATGTTCTTTGACATTTTCTACAACCTAGAATACATTTTTTTAAAAAACCAGAGTAAACTTAGATTGTGAAATGTCACTTGCTATTACTTTCTTGAAACACATGACTGAATATACCTTATATCTCTTGGTGGTATATGTAATAATACAATAGATACTTGCAATATAAGTTGCTTCAAGAGCTTATTATTTCTCCTTGTACTAGATAAAAGTGGTGGCATTTATTAAAATTCATTTCTTATACAGGGATAATTAAAGAACAAAGAGTTTGTACTGCCAGGAGGTAAAAGCAAACTTGACCAAAGTAATAGTGCAATTATTATTGCTATGTCAAAGGAGGATGGCTTTGCTCTTTAAGCCTCCACTCCAATAAAAGAGTATTTTATTTAGGTTATGGCATTCATAATGCCCTTATATATGTTACCTCTTCTGAGTCTCGAGGCTTCATGAACAGTAGTATAATAACAACATTATCCCCATTTTAGAGCTGGGAAAACTGATACTCAACAGTTAAGTGACTTGTTTTTAGTTAATTCAGTTAGCACCCAGCTGAGCATATCCAGATTTAGTGCCCAAGTCTTTGTAATGTTGGTCTATTATCCATAAAAAAAGCTTAGGTTACTGTGAGGCAATATCGTTGCAGTGGGTAAAACCTGTTAGGAAGCTATTATAATAAGTTTTATGAGACAAGAAGAGACACTCAAATAAAAGAGAAGTCATTTGAATAAAGAGAAAAGATGCAATTCTAGAGAGATCTGAAATAATGATTTTGGGTTACTTGTAGTATAATTTACTGGGTTGTCTGGAAAGTCATGTTGCTTTTTTTGCATAGAAAAATACTTCATGACTTTCCTGACAACATAATAGATGGTGCGTTATTGACACCAGATGAAGAGAAGGTTAAGTCTTTGCTTTCAGGTGGTAGAAAGTGGTGTAGATATATGAGAAACAGATTGAGTTCATGCTTTAAAATGTTGAAGGAGGGGTCCAGCTGTGGTGGCACAAGCAGCAGTGCAATGCTGTGTCATGCTGGAGGCCTTGGGGAAGATCAGTGAGTGGTTTCCAGGTTGGTCTGTATGCATAGAGTGCATGTATATGCCTGTGAGCCTGGCTGGCTGGGAAGGCTGGGAAGAGGATCATGGTGTAGATCCTGTTGAGACTGTTTGACTTTCCCTCTCTCTGCCTTTCTCTCATGAAAAAGAACTTAAGGGGACCAGCAGTTAGCATGATGGCTATGTCACTGGACTCCCATGTAGTCGAATGTGGTTTGAGTCCCAGACCCAGCAGCTTAAAATCACACCGGGTGCGTGTGCGTGTATGTCCAAGATCCTGAGAGGAGAATGGAGGAGAAGGAATTGAGGCATGGCCCTCTCCCCGGGAGAGTGATTTCTTGCTTTCTGTCTTTCTGGCAAGCACATGTGCCCTAAAAAAAAAAAAAAAAAAAAAAAAAAAAAAAAAAAAAAAAAAAAAAAAAAAAAAAAATAAAAAAAAAAAAGAG